>NC_092228.1:20332502-20632502 GCF_036320965.1 Panulirus ornatus
ACCACACATGAAATGGCATCCACCCCACTCCCCCAGCACGCATGTGAGATAGTGCTAGGAAAAGACAACAAAGACCACATTCGTTCACACTAAGTCTCTAGCTGTCATGAGTAATGCAACGAATTCATAGCTCCCTTTCCACTTTCAGGCCCCACAAAACTTTCCATGGTTTACCCCAGACGCTTCACATGCCCTGGTTCAATCCATTGATAGCACGTCGATCTCGGTATACCACATCGTTCCAATTCCCTCTATTCCTTTCATGCCTTTCACCCTATTGCATGTTCAGGCCCCGTTCACTCAAAGTCTTTTTCACTCCATCTTTCCACCTCCAATTTGGTCTCCCACTTCTCCTCGTTCCCTCCACCTCTGACACATATATCCTCTTTGTCAATTTTTCCTCAGTCTCTCTCTCTCTCTCTCTCTCTCTCTCTCTCTCTCTCTCTCTCTCTCTCTCTCTCTCTCTCTCTCTCTCTCTCTCTCTCTATTTTTTTATACTTTGTCGCTGTCTCCCGCGTTTGCGAGGTAGCGCAAGGAAACAGACGAAAGAAATGCCCCCCCCCCCCCCCCATACACATGTATGTACATACGTCCACACACGCAAATATACATACCTACACAGCTTTCCATGGTTTACCCCAGACGCTTCACATGCCTTGATTCAATCCACTGACAGCACGTCAACCCCGGTATACCACATATATATATATATATATATATATATATATTATATTTTTTTTTTTATTATACTTTGTCGCTGTCTCCCGCGTTTGCGAGGTAGCGCAAGGAAACAGACGAAAGAAATGGCCCAACCCCCCCCCCCCATACACATGTATATACATACGTCCACACACGCAAATATACATACCTACACAGCTTTCCATGGTTTACCCCAGACGCTTCACATGCCCTGCTTCAATCCACTGACAGCACGTCAAGCCCGGTATACCACATCGCTCCAATTCACTCTATTCCTTGCCCTCCTTTCACCCTCCTGCATGTTCAGGCCCCGATCACACAAAATCTTTTTCACTCCATCTTTCCACCTCCAATTTGGTCTCCCTCTTCTCCTTGTTCCCTCCACCTCCGACACATATATCCTCTTGGTCAATCTTTCCTCACTCATCCTCTCCATGTGCCCAAACCACTTCAAAACACCCTCTTCTGCTCTCTCAACCACGCTCTTCCTATTTCCACACATCTCTCTTACCCTTACGTTACTCACTCGATCAAACCACCTCACACCACACATTGTCCTCAAACATCTCATTTCCAGCACATCCATCCTCCTGTGCACAACTCTATCCATAGCCCATGCCTCGCAACCATACAACATTGTTGGAACCACTATTCCTTCAAACATATCCATTTTTGCTTTCCGAGATAATGTTCTCGACTTCCACACATTCTTCAAGGCCCCCAGGATTTTCGCCCCCTCCCCCACCCTATGATCCACTTCCGCTTCCATGGTTCCATCGCTGCCAGATCCACTCCCAGATATCTAAAACACTTCACTTCCTCCAGTTTTTCTCCATTCAAACTCACCTCCCAATTGACTTGACCCTCAACCCTACTGTACCTAATAACCTTGCTCTTATTCACATTTACTCTTAACTTTCTTCTTCCACACACTTTTCCAAACTCAGTCACCAGCTTCTGCAGTTTCTCACATGAATCAGCCACCAGCGCTGTATCATCAGCGAACAACAACTGACTCACTTCCCAAGCTCTCTCATCCCCAACAGACTTCATACTTGCCCCTGTTTCCAAAACTCTTGCATTTACCTCCCTAACAACCCCATCCATAAACAAATTAAACAACCATGGAGACATCACACACCCCTGCCGCAAACCTACATTCACTGAGAACCAATCACTTTCCTCTCTTCCTACACGTACACATGCCTTACATCCTCGATAAAAACTTTTCACTGCTTCTAACAACTTTCCTCCCACACCATATATTCTTAATACCTTCCACAGAGCATCTCTATCAACTCTATCATATGCCTTCTCCAGATCCATAAATGCTACATACAAATCCATTTGCTTTTCTAAGTATTTCTCACATACATTCTTCAAAGCAAACACCTGATCCACACATCCTCTACCACTTCTGAAACCACCCTCTCAATCAATACCCTCCCATATAATTTACCAGGAATACTCAACAAACTTATACCTCTGTAATTTGAGCACTCACTCTTATCCCCTTTGCCTTTGTACAATGGCACTATGCACGCATTCCGCCAATCCTCAGGCACCTCACCATGAGTCATACATACATTAAATAACCTTACCAACCAGTCAACAATACAGTCACCCCCTTTTTTAATAAATTCCACTGGAATAGCATCCAAACCTGCTGCCTTGCCGGCTTTCATCTTCCGCAAAGCTTTCACTACCTCTTCTCTGTTTACCAAATCATTTTCCCTAACCCTCTCACTTTGCACACCACCTCGACCAAAACACCCTATATCTGCCACTCTATCATCAAACACATTCAACAAACCTTCAAAATACTCACTCCATCTCCTTCTCACATCACCACTACTTGTTATCACCTCCCCACTTGCGCGCTTCACCGAAGTTCCCATTTGCTCCCTTGTCTTACGCACTTTATTTACCTCCTTCCAGAACATCTTTTTATTCTCCCTAAAATTTAATGATACTCTCTCACCCCAACTCTCATTTGACCTTTTTTTCACCTCTTGCACCTTTCTCTTGACCTCCTGTCTCTTTCTTTTATACATCTCCCACTCAATTGCATTTTTTCCCTGCAAAAATCGTCCAAATGCCTCTCTCCAAATATATATATATATATATATATATATATATATGTATATATATATATATATATATATATATATACCTTAGCTCGCAAACGTTATTGGATTACGTGTTAATTGACAGGCGCGCGAAAGAGAGACTTTTGGATGTTAATGTGCTGAGAGGTGCAACTGGAGGGATGTCTGATCATTATCTTGTGGAGGCTAAGGTGAAGATTTGTATGGGTTTTCAGAAAAGAAGAGTGAATGTTGGGGTGAAGAGGGTGGTGAGAGTAAGTGAGCTTGGGAAGGAGACTTGTGAGAGGAAGTACCAGGAGAGACTGAGTACAGAATGGAAAAAGGTGAGAACAATGGAAGTAAGGGGAGTGGGGGAGGAATGGGATGTATTTAGGGAATCAGTGATGGATTGCGCAAAAGGGTAGTGAGTGGTGGGATGAAGAAGTAAGAGTATTAGTGAAAGAGAAGAGAGAGGCATTTGGACGATTTTTGCAGGGAAAAAATGAAATTGAGTGGGAGACGTATAAAAGAAAGAGACAGGAGGTCAAGAGAAAGGTGCAAGAGGTGAAAAAAAGGGCAAATGAGAGTTGGGGTGAGAGAGTATCATTAAATTTTAGGGAGAATAAAAAGATGTTCTGGAAGGAGGTAAATAAAGTGTGTAAGACAAGGGAGCAAATGGGAACTTCAGTGAAGGGTGCAAATGGGGAGGTGATAACAAGTAGTGGTGATGTGAGAAGGAGATGGAGTGAGTATTTTGAAGGTTTGTTGAATGTGTTTGATGATAGAGTGGCAGATATAGGGTGTTTTGGTCGAGGTGGTGTGCAAAGTGCAAGGGTTAGGGAAAATGAGTTGGTAAACAGAGAAGAGGTAGTAAAAGCTTTGTGGAAGATGAAAGCCGGCAAGGCAGCAGGTTTGGATGGTATTGCAGTGGAATTTAATAAAAAAGGGGATGACTGTATTGTTGACTGGTTGGTAAGGTTATTTAATGTGGGTATGACTCATGGTGAGGTGCCTGAGGATTGGCGGAATGCGTGCATAGTGCCATTGTACAAAGGCAAAGGGGATAAGAGTGAGTGCTCAAATTACAGAGGTATAAGTTTGTTGAGTATTCCTGGCAAATTATATGGGAGGGTATTGATTGAGAGGGTGAAGGCATGTACAGAGCATCAGATTGGGGAAGAGCAGTGTGGTTTCAGAAGTGGTAGAGGATGTGTGGATCAGTTGTTTGCTTTGAAGAATGTATGTGAGAAATACTTAGAAAAGCAAATGGATTTGTATGTAGCATTTATGGATCTGGAGAAGGCATATGATAGAGTTGATAGAGATGCTCTGTGGAAGGTATTAAGAATATATGGTGTAGGAGGCAAGTTGTTAGAAGCAGTGAAAAGTTTTTAACGAGGATGTAAGGCATGTGTACGTGTAGGAAGAGAGGAAAGTGATTGGTTCTCAGTGAATGTAGGTTTGCGGCAGGGGTGTGTGATGTCTCCATGGTTGTTTAATTTGTTTATGGATGGGGTTGTTAGGGAGGTGAATGCAAGAGTTTTGGAAAGAGGGGCAAGTATGAAGTCTGTTGGGGATGAGAGAGCTTGGGAAGTGAGTCAGTTGTTGTTCGCTGATGATACAGCGCTGGTGGCTGATTCATGTGAGAAACTGCAGAAGCTGGTGACTGAGTTTGGTAAAGTGTGTGAAAGAAGAAAGTTAAGAGTAAATGTGAATAAGAGCAAGGTTATTAGGTACAGTAGGGTTGAGGGTCAATTCAATTGGGAGGTGAGTTTGAATGGAGAAAAACTGGAGGAAGTGAAGTGTTTTAGATATCTGGGAGTGGATCTGGCAGCGGATGGAACCATGGAAGCGGAAGTGGATCATAGGGTGGGGGAGGGGGCGAAAATTCTGGGAGCCTTGAAGAATGTGTGGAAGTCGAGAACATTATCTCGGAAAGCAAAAATGGGTATGTTTGAAGGAATAGTGGTTCCAACAATGTTGTATGGTTGTGAGGCGTGGACTATGGATAGAGTTGTGCGCAGGAGGATGGATGTGCTGGAAATGAGATGTTTGAGGACAATGTGTGGTGTGAGGTGGTTTGATCTAGTAAGTAACGTAAGGGTAAGAGAGATGTGTGGAAATAAAAAGAGCGTGGTTGAGAGAGCAGAAGAGGGTGTTTTGAAATGGTTTGGTCACATGGAGAGAATGAGTGAGGAAAGATTGACCAAGAGGATATATGTGTCGGAGGTGGAGGGAACGAGGAGAAGAGGGAGACCAAATTGGAGGTGGAAAGATGGAGTGAAAAAGATTTTGAGTGATCGGGGCCTGAACATGCAGGAGGGTGAAAGGAGGGGAAGGAATAGAGTGAATTGGAGCGATGTGGTATACAGGGGTTGACGTGCTGTCAGTGGAGTGAATCAAGGCATGTGAAGCGTCTGGGGTAAACCATGGAAAGCTGTGTAGGTATGTATATTTGCGTGTGTGGACGTGTGTATGTACATGTGTATGGGGGGGGGTGGGCCATTTCTTTCGTCTGTTTCCTTGCGCTACCTCGCAAACGCGGGAGACCGACAAAGTATAAAAAAAAAAAAAAAATATATATATATATATATATATAATTTTATTATTATACTTTGTCGCTGTCTCCCGCATTTGCGAGGTAGCGCAAGGAAACAGACAAAAGAAATGGCCCAACCCCCCCCCCCCCCCCACACACACACACATGTATATACATACGTCCACACACGCAAATTACATACCTACACAGCTTTCCATGGTTTACCCCAGACGCTTCACATGCCTTGATTCAATCCACTGACAGCACGTCAACCCCGGTATACCACATCGCTCCAATTCACTCTATTCCTTGCCCTCCTTTCACCCTCCTGCATGTTCAGGCCCCGATCACACAAAATCTTTTTCACTCCATCTTTCCACCTCCAATTTGGTCTCCCTCTTCTCCTTGTTCCCGCCACCTCCGACACATATATCCTCTTGGTCAATCTTTCCTCACTCATCCTCTCCATGTGCCCAAACCACTTCAAAACACCCTCTTCTGCTCTCTCAACCACGCTCTTCCTATTTCCACACATCTCTCTTACCCTTACGTTACTCACTCGATCAAACCACCTCACACCACACATTGTCCTCAAACATCTCATTTCCAGCACATCCACCCTCTGCGCACAACTCTATCCATAGCCCACGCCTCGCAACCATACAACATTGTTGGAACCACTATTCCTTCAAACATACCCATTTTTGCTTTCCGAGATAATGTTCTCGACTTCCACACATTCTTCAAGGCTCCAAGGATTTCCGCCCCCTCCCCCACCCTATGATCCACTTCCGCATCCATGGTTCCATCCGCTGCCAGATCCACTCCCAGATATCTAAAACACTTTACTTCCTCCAGTTTTTCTCCATTCAAACTTACCTCCCAATTGACTTGACCCTCAACCTTACTCTACCTAATAACCTTGCTCTTATTCACATTTACTCTTAACTTTCTTCTTTCACACACTTTACCAAACTCAGTCACCAGCTTCTTCAGTTTCTCACATGAATCAGCCACCAGCGCTGTATCATCAGCGAACAACTGACTCACTTCCCAAGCTCTCTCATCCCCAACAGACTTCATACTTGCCCCTCTTTCCAAAACTCTTGCATTCACCTCCCTAACAACCCCATCCATAAACAAATTAAACAACCATGGAGACATCACACACCCCTGCCACAAACCTACATTCACTGAGAACCAATCACTTTCCTCTCTTCCTACACATACACATGCCTTACATCCTCGTTAAAAACTTTTCACTGCTTCTAACAACTTGCCTCCCACACCATATAATCTTAATATCTTCCACAGAGCATCTCTATCAACTCTATCATATGCCTTCTCCAGATCCATAAATGCTACATACAAATCCATTTGCTTTTCTAAGTATTTCTCACATACATTCTTCAAAGCAAACACCTGATCCACACATCCTCTACCACTTCTGAAACCACACTGCTTTTCCCCAATCTGGTGCTCTGTACATGCCTTCACACACACACACACACACACAGACACAGATACACACACACACACACACACACACACACACACACACACACACACACACTGTATATATATGTATACATATGTTCATAGTAATATTTGATTGCCATTATTCTTTCCTGACCCCATCACACCCCACAGGAAACAGCATAAATGCATGAAAAAAAAATAATAACATATACTTCTCTCTCTCTCTCTCTCTCTCTCTCTCTCTCTCTCTCTCTCTCTCTCTCTCTCTGCATCAGTGTGGTAACACCAGGAAACAGATGAAGAATGCCCAGCTCTGCCTACATCCATGCATGACCTGTCAAATGTAATGCACCGAATACACACACACATGACAGCTAGAGAATGAATATGAGAATGAATATGAGTGGATGCGGATTTTCTTTGTCTGTGTCCTGGCGATACTTCACTGATGCATGAGGCTGTGATGGGGTGTGGAGAAGAGAATGTATAAGTTATCTTTTTTTTCATGCAATTGTGCTGTTTTCTATGGGGCGGCATGGCATCAGAGATGTATGAAGACGAGCAAGTATGAATATGTATGTTTATGCATGTATATGTGAGTGGATGTGCTTTTCTTCATCTGTTTCCTGGCTTTACCTTGCTAATGTAAAAAACAGCGATAAAGTATGAAAATATATATAATCAAAACATACTGAACAACACTCAAAATTTTAGCTGAGCAATAAGAATAATAACAACATGTATAGGTAGTATTGGACAGGTGCTTGCAAATTTGTCACATCCACATTTCTTCGGGATCTCACTTTGGCTAGGTAAGGCTTTTTTTTTTTTTTTTTTTTTTTTTTTTTTTTTTTTTTTATACTTTGTCACTGTCTCCCGCGTTTGCGAGGTGGCGCAAGGAAACAGACGAAAGAAATGGCCCAACCCCCCCCCATACACATGTATATACATACGTCCACACACGCAAATATACATACCTACACAGCTTTCCATGGTTTACCACAGACGCTTCACATGCCTTGATTCAATCCACTGACAGCACGTCAACCCCTGTATACCACATGACTCCAATTCACTCTATTCCTTGCCCTCCTTTCACCCTCCTGCATGTTCAGGCCCCGATCACACAAAATCTTTTTCACTCCATCTTTCCACCTCCAATTTGGTCTCCCTCTTCTCCTCGTTCCCTCCACCTCCGACACATATATCCTCTTGGTCAATCTTTCCTCACTCATTCTCTCCATGTGCCCAAACCACTTCAAAACACCCTCTTCTGCTCTCTCAACCACGCTCTTTTTATTTCCACACATCTCTCTTACCCTTACGTTACTCACTCGATCAAACCACCTCACACCACACATTGTCCTCAAACATCTCATTTCCAGCACATCCATCCTCCTGCGCACAATTCTATCCATAGCCCACGCCTCGCAACCGTACAACATTGTTGGAACCACTATTCCTTCAAACATACCCATTTTTGCTTTCCGAGATAATGTTCTCGACTTCCACACATTCTTCAAGGCCCCCAGAATTTTCGCCCCCTCCCCCACCCTATGATCCACTTCTGCTTCCATGGTTCCATCCGCTGCCAGATCCACTCCCAGATATCTAAAACACTTCACTTCCTCCAGTTTTTCTCCATTCAAACTCACCTCCCAATTGACTTGACCCTCAACCCTACTGTACCTAATAACCTTGCTCTTATTCACATTTACTCTTAACTTTCTTCTTCCACACACTTTACCAAACTCAGTCACCAGCTTCTGCAGTTTCTCACATGAATCAGCCACCAGCGCTGTATCATCAGCGAACAACAACTGACTCACTTCCCAAGCTCTCTCATCCACAACAGACTTCATACTTGCCCCTCTTTCCAAAACTCTTGCATTTACCTCCCTAACAACCCCGTCCATAAACAAATTAAACAACCATGGAGACATCACACACCCCTGCCGCAAACCTACATTCACTGAGAACCAATCACTTTCCTCTCTTCCTACACGTACACATGCCTTACATCCTCGATAAAAACTTTTCACTGCTTCTAACAACTTTCCTCCCACACCATATATTCTTAATACCTTCCACAGAGCATCTCTATCAACTCTATCATATGCCTTCTCCAGATCCATAAATGCTACATACAAATCCATTTGCTTTTCTAAGTATTTCTCACATACATTCTTCAAAGCAAACACCTGATCCACACATCCTCTACCACTTCTGAAACCACACTGCTCTTCCCCAATCTGATGCTCTGTACATGCCTTCACCCTCTCAATCAATACCCTCCCATATAATTTACCAGGAATACTCAACAAACTTATACCTCTGTAATTTGAGCACTCACTCTTATCCCCTTTGCCTTTGTACAATGGCACTATGCACGCATTCCGCCAATCCTCAGGCACCTCACCATGAGTCATACATACATTAAATAACCTTACCAACCAGTCAACAATACAGTCACCCCCTTTTTTAATAAATTCCACTGCAATACCATCCAAACCTGCTGCCTTGCCGGCTTTCATCTTCCGCAAAGCTTTCACTACCTCTTCTCTGTTTACCAAATCATTTTCCCTAACCCTCTCTCTTTGCACACCACCTCGACCAAAACACCCTATATCTGCCACTCTATCATCAAACACATTCAACAAACCTTCAAAATACTCACTCCATCTCCTTCTCACATCACCACTACTTGTTTTCACCTCCCCATTTGCACCCTTCACTGAAGTTCCCATTTGCTCCCTTGTCTTACGCACTTTATTTACCTCCTTCCAGAACATCTTTTTATTCTCCCTTAAATTTAATGATACTCTCTCACCCCAACTCTAATTTGCCCTTTTTTTCACCTCTTGCACCTTTCTCTTGACCTCCTGTCTCTTTCTTTTATACATCTCCCACTCAATTGCATTCTTTCCCTGCAAAAATCGTCCAAATGCCTCTCTCTTCTCTTTCACTAATACTCTTACTTCTTCATCCCACCACTCACTACCCTTTCTAATCAACCCACCTCCCACTCTTCTCATGCCACAAGCATCTTTTGCGCAAACCATCACTGATCCCCTAAATACATCCCATTCCTCCCCCACTCCCCTTACTTCCATTGTTCTCACCTTTTTCCATTCTGGATATGTAGGTAATTATTTGTTCATACATTAGATAATAATCTACTGAAGAGAACTGTATTGAAAAATGTTTCAGTAGAGTATAAATGAAATACAATTTACTGTATCTTTCACCAAAAAAATGATGAAACAATTTTGTGCCTTACTTTGGCTACCAACATTGCAGACATTTCCATTATTTTTCTTATATGTATCTTATTTTTGATACATAATTTAGTAATGAACTTGTTAAAGAGAATTGTGTAGAAAAATATATAAATATAATTATTTTATCATTCACTGTGAGACGACAACTCTGCACTCCCTTCCCTAAAACTTTCTAAACTATACACTGTTGGATGGCCTATGTTTCTGTTACTGTATGTTTACAGTATATATCTTACTCTATATAATTCATCATTAATTTATGAATTAGTCTTAAACCTACTGAAGAGAATTTTGCTTATAGATATATAGAGATATAATTTACCTTATAATTTACTGAGTGAAAGGTGATCAACATGACAACAAGCAATGTAACTCTGAGTATAGTTTGATGTATCCTATATTTTTTCTGCATATTTAGATATCTATTAGAAGAGAACTGTATTAAAATATACAATGTACTGTATCATTCTCCAAGCAAGAAATATATTTTTAAACATAAAACGACAAACCACTCACTTCCATGAACTGCAAGCATTCTACTCTGCACTATGCTGTCTCATCTATATTTCTGTTAACAGTATATTTCTTAGTTTTTTATGTTATTCATTTTCAGTGTTTTAATTAGGCAAGAACTTCCTGAATATTAACTATGCCATATATTTTTTTCTATGCGAATTAGGCCTGTACTCACATTTAGAAGCTGTGTGGGTGGCGGTAATGTGCATTCTATGTGGTATGTTATGCATGTGGGGTGGCTTGAAGTGATGTTGTAGCCATCTCTGAAGTTGGTTAGGGGAGATTGGATGATAGGGATTTTGTAATAAGGAAGATATGCATGGATTGTAAGATAAAAAACATTGTTCTTTTCACATAATAACAATTGTATTGAATTTTATTAATTATTTACCGTGCACTGTTGATTTAGTACTGTGGGTTATTCAGTTGAAGATAATTTCATTTTTGTTCACAAAAATGAAATGTTAATAAAACTGGTAAGCACAATGAATTAGGCAAGACAGAGAAGATTGATAAGTAATTGATTTCCTGGCTGGCTGGTAGGTCACTGCATACACCCTCATGACGCTACTTAGAGATGCCATTCACAGCCACGTAACATTTGGTTGTATGAACAATGTAATTATGTACGAATCATAATACAAAAACTCATGTGCAGTAATGAAAGTGAATATATTAACAAGTTTCTTCAAAACTCATACAAAATAGCTAAAAAGTGATATTTACATGTCAATGTCAAGCGTAGTTGTGTAGCAGAATGTGTCGTGATTACATAATACTTTTTTTTTTTTTTTTTTTTTTTTTTTTTTTTTTTTAATCACAGTTTAGCATGAGCCAGACTTACTTTGTTTTCTGCATTCTGTCAAAAGAATCTTTGATGTTTTGAGAAGAGAAACACATGCCATTAATCTTGAAATTTGTAGATTTTTAGTTGGGATTTTTTTTTTTTTTTTTTTTTTTTTCCCCAGGTTTGTATGGAAGAGCCTCATCCATTCTTTTACATATCTGCACTCTGTGATGTATTGCCATCTTTGAAATAAATAGCAAGAGATTAGGCTTTCTTGGTAGATTCAACCTTTTTTTTTTTTTTTTTTTTTTTTTTTGAATAAGGCTCCAGTCATGGACAAAAGTCCACATCAGGCTCGGCCTTAATTGAAATAAAGAGAGAATTAAAGAAAAGGCAAGGGAAAGCATTTATGAATTTTGGAGAATGTGAAATACCTGTCTTTTGATATGTGCCAAGTTGTAGTTTTTGGGAATGCCATAAGAAGGTAGATAGCTCCAAAGCTTCAACATGTAGCGAAAAAGCAGGTATCAGAATGGCCCTCCTTTGAGTTAACAATGGCCACACAATATTCATGTGATGCAGCAGCTTGCTGAGTATTACATGGTCTAGATAGTGATGGGGGCACACAATCAGCCAGCTCTTGGGAGCAAAACCCAAGGTAATACTTATAGAAGAGGGAGAGTGAACCAACATTGCAGTGTAGGGCAAGGGGGTCAAGTATGGAAGTTTTCCTGGGACAGTTTATAAGTCGGACCGATTTCAACTCTCAAGTAAGGATACAGAGTTAGAGCCACCCCAAATGTGAGAGCAGTTCTCCATACTGGACTTATCAGTCCCTTGTATAAATGGAGCAACTGTTTAGAAGAGTAGGAGTTTCTACATCTAAACAGGACACCCAGTCTCTTAGATACAGACTTAGCTATTCCTGTATTGAGGGTTTTCCAAGAAAGAACGAATGTTACAGTAATACCAAGTATGTTCATTGATTTGAGGTGGAATTACAGAACCATCAGAAGAGAGATGAGAGTTTTGAGGAGTTTTCAATAGAGAGATACGTAGAAATTGTGTCTTGGAGGCATTAAACTTAACAAGAGTTTGTGTGTCCCACCAAAATATCCTGTCCAAGTCACAGTTTATTGAGGAAGCTGTGTCAAGACAAGATGCAGATCGAGCGAGAAAAGAGGGAGCAGAATTGAAGGATTTGGATGAATGCAATGTTGAGTCGTCAGCATAAGAGTGCATTGAAAGGAAGGAGAAAGAGTGTAAGGGACAGGACAGAACCTTGAGGGACACTGCTGTTGATGGAAGAAAGGGGAGAGGCTGATCCATGAACATTCACAGAGGTAGATCGGCCTGAGAGGAAGTTTGATATGAAGGAGCAAAGTTAGGGAGGGAAGCCAAAAGAGGGAAGCTTTGAGATGATACCCGGATGCTACACCCTGTCAAGAGCCTTAGAACATATTTACGGCAACTCCACTTTATTCCCTAAAATCTTTCAGGGATGATGACCGGACATTAGTAAGATAGGAGAGAATATCGCCAGCGGATCTTGTCTTGTGGAAGCCATACTGGTGATCAGAGAGAAGACTGATTTTTGAGGTGTTTAAGGATATGGGAGTTGAGGAAAGATGCAGACTTTGGAAATGGTAAATGTCAAAAATATAGGGCGATAATTATAGGGGATCAAAATGATCACCCTTCTTAGGGATGGGGTATATCAGAGCATGTTTTCAAGGAGAAGGAAAAGTTTAAACAGAAAGGGAACAGATGAGCAAGCTCAGGTGCAAGTTCAGAGGTACATTCTTTCAGTACACAGGGATGGATGCCATCAGGACCATAACCCTTGTTTGTGTCCAGAGAAAGAAGCGCTTTTCAGACAGTCTGAAAAAGATTATGGGAAGAGGCATAGGATTAGTAAGAGGAGCATCGGAGGGTGAAGAAATGTTAGAGTCATCCAAGTTGGAGTTAGAGGAGAAACACAAACCAAAGACATTTTCTTTGTCATTGAGAGGGACAGCCGTAGTACCATCAGTATGGAAAAGTGAGGGAAAGGTGGAGAGACAGAAGTTGTTAGAGATTCCCGTAGCTGGAGACCAGAAAGACCTATCAGTGGATGACAAGGAGAGGTTATCACACTTCCTTTGAATAAAGGAATGCTTCACCTCATGGATAATGTGTTTGCTGTGATTGTGGGCAGTGATGAAAGCTGAAGGGGAGCCAGAGGGAGGAGAGGTTTTCCAAGCCGGATATCCCTTGTCTGAATGGCCTCAGAACAGGAACAGTTGAACCATGGATTGGATAAAGAAGTAGTCTTGGAGGAAGAGGGGATAAATGCTTCTATTCTTGCAAGAAAAACCTCTACTATGCATTTGGTAGAGACAGAAGCATCACCACATGAGACAGTAATTTACCCAAGGTAAGTATGAAAAAAGTTATGTAAGTTATTCCAGTAAGCTTTGTTCAGGTGCCAGTATTGACCCTTAGAAGTGGCCACTGGAGGGGGAGGTGCTTTTAGATACATTTATGAGTGTGTGAGATCAGATGAGCTAAATGGGAGCATGATTGTGTATTTACAGTGAGATGGGATAGAGATGAAAAATAAATCCAGAATATTAGGAGAATGGTCACAGCAGTCAGGTATGTGGGTAGGGTGGGAGATAATTTGCTCTAAATCACTGAGAATGGAGAACATATGGGAGGAATCTAACCTTTCCCTATGGCAAATGTTAAAGTCCTCAAGGTAGAGGATCTCTGCTTGCTGATGAGAGGATGTCACAGTCTCATGGCAGGAGTTTAGATAGTTAAAGAAGTATATAAGATTTGTAGAATTATATTTTGGTTGCTACTTTCATTAATGACATAACAGTGATTTCTGAAGCATTAAACATGTGCTCAAGTTCATTCAGTATCTTGAACAGGATCACTCTGTGGGAGTAGTTTTTGGACGCCTCAGCTTTAATCGTGACTGGTTCAAGAGGGCAGAAGTGTATGAGTATACAAGTGAAAAATGACACATCCTTACTCTTTAAAGCTAGCTGAGAATAGTCATGACGGGCTGTGTTGCACGTGCAGCATTGGCCCTCTGCAGCATGTGCCCAGCTTGGCTCATGTTATATTACGACAGCTTATGTTACAAAGAAAAAGTGGGAGTGATTTAGGTGTCTGCCCTATGTTGAAGGCATTATGTCAAATTGTGCTGTACTTGTACTCTGCATTTGAGCTATCTGTTGTGTTTGGGATAGTACATTCCAGACAACTCCATAGCACTAAGCTCTCATCCATGCATAAATATTGAAAAGGCATGAATTTCATATGGAATTTTATGCATGTGCACTCATAAACTGGCCAAGGTTTTAGTAATTCAACTCCCCCTTGTACAAATTGTTTATCGTTAACAGAGTGAATGATTTATAGTTCTTAAAAGCAGTCTCGAGACTTGAACTTTCAAGAAATCTTCCTCTCGCACACACCATCTGTTGTCCATTTGTCATATGTTTTGTTTTTCTTTACATATGACTCGAGAATCAACTTACAGAGGAAAAAGATGTATGTTTCCTCCACAGTCTTTTCCATTATCCGTGTGCCAATAAACTCAAGAAAAAATCATATTATGTAGGATTTTCATTCACTGAAGAAGTGCTTTACTTGTCCATCCCCACCACCTTCACCATGTGCACCCTCACTGTTGCTCCCAGAGTCACTCTAGATCATATTTTCATCTAAGTTGATTAACTCAGGTATTCCAGGTCTTACCTGGCAGTATTATCAGCATGATTAGTGTGTTTAGATGATAGCTTAGCTGTTGTAGCATCAGCCTGCTGTTGTCATACTATCTTCTCAGCCATTATTAAGGCCTGTGTGTTGTTGCAGCATTATGAATGTTGCCAATTAGGCCTTTTGTCACCAGTGTTTACCTGCCAAACTCGTGCCTGCAAGTTTTAGATACAGAAACTATATACATGTAACAGCTGCAGCGAACATTTAGTGAGTGGTGGGATGAAGAAGTAAGAGTATTAGTGAAAGAGAAGAGAGAGGCATTTGGACGATTTTTGCAGGGAAAAAATGAAATTGAGTGGGAGATGTATAAAAGAAAGAGACAGGAGTCAAGAGAAAGGTGCAAGAGGTGAAAAAAAGGGCAAATGAGAGTTGGGGTGAGAGAGTATCATTAAATTTTAGGGAGAATAAAAAGATGTTCTGGAAGGAGGTAAATAAAGTGCGTAAGACAAGGGAGCAAATGGGAACTTCAGTGAAGGGCGCAAATGGGGAGGTGATAACAAGTAGTGGTGATGTGAGAAGGAGATGGAGTGAGTATTTTGAAGGTTTGTTGAATGTGTTTGATGATAGAGTGGCAGATATAGGGTGTTTTGGTCGAGGTGGTGTGCAAAGTGAGAGGGTTAGGGAAAATGATTTGGTAAACAGAGAAGAGGTAGTGAAAGCTTTGCGGAAGATGAAAGCCGGCAAGGCAGCAGGTTTGGATGGTATTGCAGTGGAATTTATTAAAAAAGGGGGTGACTGTATTGTTGACTGGTTGGTAAGGTTATTTAATGTATGTATGACTCATGGTGAGGTGCCTGAGGATTGGCGGAATGCGTGCATAGTGCCATTGTACAAAGGCAAAGGGGATGAGAGTGAGTGCTCAAATTACAGAGGTATAAGTTTGTTGAGTATTCCTGGTAAATTATATGGGAGGGTATTGATTGAGAGGGTGAAGGCATGTACAGAGCATCAGATTGGGGAAGAGCAGTGTGGTTTCAAAAGTGGTAGAGGATATGTGGATCAGGTGTTTGCTTTGAAGAATGTATGTGAGAAATACTTAGAAAAGCAAATGGATTTGTATGTAGCATTTATGGATCTGGAGAAGGCATATGATAGAGTTGATAGAGATGCTCTATGGAAGGTATTAAGAATATATGGTGTGGGAGGCAAGTTGTTAGAAGCAGTGAAAAGTTTTTATCGAGGATGTAAGGCATGTGTATGTGTAGGAAGAGAGGAAAGTGATTGGTTCTCAGTGAATGTAGGTTTGCGGCAGGGGTGTGTGATGTCTCCATGGTTGTTTAATTTGTTTATGGATGGGGTTGTTAGGGAGGTGAATGCAAGAGTTTTGGAAAGAGGGGCAAGTATGAAGTCTGTTGTGGATGAGAGAGCTTGGGAAGTGAGTCAGTTGTTGTTCGCTGATGATACAGCGCTGGTGGCTGATTCATGTGAGAAACTGCAGAAGCTGGTGACTGAGTTTGGTAAAGTGTGTGAAAGAAGAAAGTTAAGAGTAAATGTGAATAAGAGCAAGGTTATTAGGTACAGTAGGGTTGAGGGTCAAGTCAATTGGGAGGTGAGTTTGAATGGAGAAAAACTGGAGGAAGTGAAGTGTTTTAGATATCTGGGAGTGGATCTGGCAGCGGATGGAACCATGGAAGCGGAAGTGGATCATAGGGTGGGGGAGGGGGCGAAAATTCTGGGGGCCTTGAAGAATGTGTGGAAGTCGAGAACATTATCTCGGAAAGCAAAAATGGGTATGTTTGAAGGAATAGTGGTTCCAACAATGTTGTATGGTTGCGAGGCATGGGCTATGGATAGAGTTGTGCACAGGAGGATGGATGTGCTGGAAATGAGATGTTTGAGGACAATGTGTGGTGTGAGGTGGTTTGATCGAGTAAGTAACGTAAGGGTAAGAGAGATGTGTGGAAATAAAAAGAGCGTGGTTGAGAGAGCAGAAGAGGGTGTTTTGAAATGGTTTGGGCACATGGAGAGAATGAGTGAGGAAAGATTGACCAAGAGGATATATGTGTCGGAGGTGGAGGGAACGAGGAGAAGAGGGAGACCAAATTGGAGGTGGAAAGATGGAGTGAAAAAGATTTTGTGTGATCGGGGCCTGAACATGCAGGAGGGTGAAAGGAGGGCAAGGAATAGAGTGAATTGGAGCGATGTGGTATACCGGGGTTGACGTGCTGTCAGTGGATTGAATCAAGGCATGTGAAGCGTCTGGGGTAAACCATGGAAAGCTGTGTAGGTATGTAATTTGCGTGTGTGGACGTATGTATATACATGTGTATGGGGGTGGGTTGGGCCATTTCTTTTGTCTGTTTCCTTGCGCTACCTCGCAAACACGAGAGACAGCCACAAAGCAAAAAAAAAAAAAAAAATATTATATATATATATATATATATATATATATATATATATATATATATAGATATATTCTTTTCTTTCTTTCAAACTATTCGCCATTTCCCGCATTAGCGAGGTAGCGTTAAGAACAGAGGACTGGGCCTTTGAGGGACTACCGTCACCTGGCCCAATTCTCTGTTCCTTCTTTTGGAAAATTAAGAAAAAAAAACGAGAGGGGAGGATTTCCAGCCCCCCGCTCCCTCCCCTTTTAGTTGCCTTCTACGACACGCATGGAATACGTGGGAAGTATTCTTGCTCCCCTATCCCCTATATATATATGAAAAAGAGGGCAAATGAGAGTTGGGGTGAGAGAGTATCATTAAATTTCAGGGAGAATAAAAAGATGTTTTGGAAGGAGGTAAATAAAGTGCGTAAGACAAGGGAGCAAATGGGAACTTCAGTGAAGGGGGCAAATGGGGAGGTGGTAACAAGTAGTGGTGATGTGAGAAGGAGATGGAGTGAGTATTTTGAAGGTTTGTTGAATGTGTTTGATGATAGAGTGGCAGATGTGGGGTGTCTTGGTCGAGGTGGTGTGCAAAGTGAGAGGGTTAGGGAAAATGATTTGGTAAATAGAGAAGAGGTAGTAAAAGCTTTACGGAAGATGAAAGCTGGCAAAGCAGCAGGTCTGGATGGTATTGCAGTGGAATTTATTAAAAAAGGGGGTGACTGTATTGTTGACTGGTTGGTAAGGTTATTTAATGTATGTATGACTCATGGTGAGGTGCCTGAGGATTGGCGGAATGCTTGCATAGTGCCATTGTACAAAGGCAAAGGGGATAAGAGTGAGTGCTCAAATTACAGAGGTATAAGTTTGTTGAGTATTCCTGGTAAATTTTATGGGAGGGTATTGATTGAGAGGGTGAAGGCATGTATGTATAGAGCATCAGATTGGGGAAGAGCAGTGTGGTTTCAGAAGTGGTAGAGGATGTGTGGATCAGGTGTTTGCTTTGAAGAATGTATGCGAGAAATACTTAGAAAAACAAGTGGGTTTGTATGTAGCATTTATGGATCTGGAGAAGGCATATGATAGAGTTGATAGAGATGCTCTGTGGAAGGTATTAAGAATATATGGTGTAGGAGGCAAGTTGTTAGAAGCAGTGAAAAGTTTTTATCGAGGATGTAAGGCATGTGTACGTGTAGGAAGAGAGGAAAGTGATTGGTTCTCAGTGAATGTAGGTTTGTGGCAGGGTTGTGTGATGTCTCCATGGTTGTTTAATTTGTTTATGGATGGGGTTGTTAGGGAGGTGAATGCAAGAGTTTTGGAAAGAGGGGCAAGTATGCAGTCTGTTGGGGATGAGAGAGCTTGGGAAGTGAGTCAGTTGTTGTTCGCTGATGATACAGCGCTGGTGGCTGATTCATGCGAGAAACTGCAGAAGCTGGTGACTGAGTTTGGTAAAGTGTGTGAAAGAAGAAAGTTAAGAGTAAATGTGAATAAGAGCAAGGTTATTAGGTACAGTAGGGTTGAGGGTCAAGTAAATTGGGAGGTAAGTTTGAATGGAGAAAAGCTGGAGGAAGTGAAGTGTTTTAGATATCTGGGAGTGGATCTGGCAGCAGATGGAACCATGGAAGCGGAAGTGAATCATAGGGTGGGGGAGGGGGCGAAAATTCTGGGAGCCTTGAAGAATGTTTGGAAGTCGAGAACATTATCTCGGAAAGCAAAAATGGGTATGTTTGAAGGAATAGTGGTTCCAACAATGTTGTGTGGTTGTGAGGCGTGGGCTATGGATAGAGTTGTGCGCAGGAGGGTGGATGTGCTGGAAATGAGATGTTTGAGGACAATATGTGGTGTGAGGTGGTTTGATCGAGTAAGTAATGTAAGGGTGAGAGAGATGTGTGGAAATAAAAAGAGCGTGGTTGAGAGAGCAGAAGAGGGTGTTTTGAAATGGTTTGGTCACATGGAGAGAATGAGTGGGGAAAGACTGACCAAGAGGATATATGTGTCAGAGGTGGAGGGAACAAGGAGAAGTGGGAGACCAAATTGGAGGTGGAAAGATGGAGTGAAAAAGATTTTGTGTGATCGGGGCCTGAACATGCAGGAGGGTGAAAGGCGGGCAAGGAATAGAGTGAATTGGAACGATGTGGTATACCGGGGTCGACGTGCTGTCAATGGATTGAACCAGGGCATGTGAAGCGTCTGGGGTAAACCTTGCAAAGTGTGTGGGGCCTGGATGTGGAAAGGGAGCTGTGGTTTCGGTGCATTATTACATGACAGCTAGAGACTGAGTGTGAACGAATGGGGCCTTTGGTGTTTTTCCTAGCGCTACCTCGCACACATGAGGGGGGAGGGGGTTGTTATTCCATGTGTAGCGGGTTGGCGATGGGAACAAATGAAGGCAGACAGTATGAATTGTGTACATGTGTATACATGTATATGTCTGTGTGTGTATATATGTGTGTACATTGAGATGTATAGGTATGTATATTGTGTGTGTTTTGACATGCATGTATATACATGTGTATGTGTGCGGGTTGGGCCATTCTTTCGTCTGTTTCCTTGTGCTACCTCGCTGACGCGGGAGACAGCGACAAAGCAAAATAAATAAATATAAAATAAATATATATTTATATATTATTTTGCTTTGTCGCTGTCTCCCGCGTTAGCGAGGGAGCGCAAGAAAACAGACGAAAGAATGGCCCAACCCGCCCACATACACATGTATATATATACATGTCCACACGCACAATATACATACCTATACATCTCAATGTACACATATATATACACACACACACATATACATATATACACATGTACATAATTCATACTGTCTGCCTTCATTTGTTCCCATCGCCACCTCGCCACACATGGAATAACAACCCCCTCCCCCCTCATGTGTGTGAGGTAGCTATAGGAAAAACACCAAAGGCCCCATTCGTTCACACTCAGTCTCTAGCTGTCATGTAATAATGCACTGAAACCACAGCTCCCTTTCCACATCAAGGCCCCACACACTTTGCATGGTTTACCCCAGACGCTTCACATGCCCTGGTTCAATCCATTGACAGCACGTCGACCCCGGTATACCACATCGTTCCAATTCACTCTATTCCTTGCACGCCTTTCACCCTCCTGCATGTTCAGGCCCCGATCACTCAAAATCTTTTTCACTCCATCTTTCCACCTCCAATTTGGTCTCCCACTTCTCCTCGTTCCCTCTACCTCTGACACATATATCCTCTTGGCCAGTCTTTCCCCACTCATTCTCCATGTGACCAAACCATTTCAAAACACCCTCTTCTGCTCTCTCTACCACACTCTTTTTATTTCCACACATCTCTCTCACCCTAACATTACTTACTCGATCAAACCACCTCACACCACATATTGTCCTCAAACATCTCATTTCCAGCACATCCACCCTCCTGCGCACAACTCTATCCATAGCCCACGCCTCGCAACCATACAACATTGTTGGAACCACTATTCCTTCAAACATACCCATTTTTGCTTTCCGAGATAATGTTCTCGACTTCCAAACATTCTTTAAGGCTCCCAGAATTTTCACCCCCTCCCCCACCCTATGATTCACTTTCGCTTCCATGGTTCCATCTGCTGCCATATCCACTCCCAGATATCTAAAACACTTCACTTCCTCCAGCTTTTCTCCATTCAAACTTACCTCCCAATTGACTTGACCCTCAACCCTACTATACCTAATAACCTTGCTCTTATTCACATTTACTCTTAACTTTCTTCTATATATATATATATATATATATATATATATATATATATATATATATATATATATATATAGAATATATATATATATAGAATATATATATATATAGAATATATATATATATATATAGAATATATATATATATATATAGAATATATATATATAGAATATATATATATAGAATATATATATATATATATATATATATATATATATATATATATATATATATATATATATATATATATATATATATATATATATATATATATATATATATATATATATCCCTGGGGATAGGGGAGAAAGAATACTTCCCACGTATTCCCTGCGTGTCGTAGAAGGCGACTAAAAGGGAAGGGAGCGGGGGGCTGGAAATCCTCCCCTCTCATTTTTTTTTAATTTTCCAAAAGAAGGAACAGAGAAGGGGGCCAGGTGAGGATATTCCCTCAAAGGCCCAGTCCTCTGTTCTTAACGCTACCTCGCTATCGCGGGAAATGGCGAATAGTATGAAAAATATATATATATATATATATATATATATATATATTTTATACTTTGTCGCTGTCTCCCGCGTTTGCGAGGTAGCGCAAGGAAACAGACGAAAGAAATGGCCCCCCCCCCCCCCATACACATGTATATACATACGTCCACACACGCAAATATACATACCTACACAGCTTTCCATGGTTTACCCCAGACGCTTCACATGCCTTGATTCAATCCACTGACAGCACGTCAACCCCGGTATACCACATCGCTCCAATTCACTCTATTCCTTGCCCTCCTTTCACCCTCCTGCATGTTCAGGCCCTGATCACACAAAATCTTTTTCACTCCATCTTTCCACCTCCAATTTTGTCTCCCTCTTCTCCTCGTTCCCTCCACCTCTGACACATATATCCTCTTGGTCAATCTTTCCTCACTCATTCTCTCCATGTGCCCAAACCATTTCAAAACACCCTCTTCTGCTCTCTCAACCACGCTCTTTTTATTTCCACACATCTCTCTTACCCTTACGTTACTCACTCGATCAAACCACCTCACACCACACATTGTCCTCAAACATCTCATTTCCAGCACATCCATCCTCCTGCGCACCACTCTATCCATAGCCCACGCCTCGCAACCATACAACATTGTTGGAACCACTATTTCTTCAAACATACCCATTTTTGCTTTCCGAGATAATGTTCTCGACTTCCACACATTCTCCAAGGCCCCCAGAATTTTCGCCCCCTCCCCCACCCTATGATCCACTTCCGCTTCCATGGTTCCATCCGCTGCCAGATCCACTCCCAGATATCTAAAACACTTCACTTCCTCCAGTTTTTCTCCATTCAAACTCACCTCCCAATTGACTTGACCCTCAACCTTACTGTACCTAATAACCTTGCTCTTATTCACATTTACTCTTAACTTTCTTCTTCCACACACTTTACCAAACTCAGTCACCAGCTTCTGCAGTTTCTCACATGAATCAGCCACCAGCGCTGTATCATCAGCGAACAACAACTGACTCACATCCCAAGCTCTCTCATCCCCAACAGACTTCATACTTGCCCCTCTTTCCAAAACTCTTGCATTTACCTCCCTAACAACCCCATCCATAAACAAATTAAACAACCATGGAGACATCACACGCCCCTGCCGCAAACCTACATTCACTGAGAACCAATCACTTTCCTCTCTTCCTACACGTACACATGCCTTACATCCTCGATAAAAACTTTTCACTGCTTCTAACAACTTTCCTCCCACACCATATATTCTTAATACCTTCCACTGAGCATCTCTATCAACTCTATCATATGCCTTCTCCAGATCCATAAATATATATATATATATATATATATATATATATATTAGGTACAGTAGGGTTGAGGGTCAAGTCAATTGGGAGGTGAGTTTGAATGGAGAAAAACTGGAGGAAGTGAAGTGTTTTAGATATTTGGGAGTGGATCTGTCAGCGGATGGAACCATGGAAGCGGAAGTGGATCATAGGGTGGGGGAGGGGGCGAAAATTTTGGGAGCCTTGAAAAATGTGTGGAAGTCGAGAACATTATCTCGGAAAGCAAAAATGGGTATGTTTGAGGGAATAGTGGTTCCAACAATGTTGTATGGTTGCGAGGCGTGGGCTATGGATAGAGATGTGCGCAGGAGGATGGATGTGCTGGAAATGAGATGTTTGAGGACAATGTGTGGTGTGAGGTGGTTTGATCGAGTAAGTAACGTAAGGGTGAGAGAGATGTGTGGAAATAAAAAGAGCGTGGTTGAGAGAGCAGAAGAGGGTGTTTTGAAATGGTTTAGGCACATGGAGAGAATGAGTGAGGAGAGATTGACCAAGAGGATATATGTGTCGGAGGTGGAGGGAACGAGGAGAAGAGGGAGACCAAATTGGAGGTGGAAAGATGGAGTGAAAAAGATTTTGTGTGATCGGGGCCTGAACATGCAGGAGGGTGAAAGGAGGGCAAGAAATAGAGTGAATTGGAGTCATGTGGTATACAGGGGTTGACGTGCTGTCAGTGGATTGAAGCAAGGCATGTGAAGCGTCTGGGGTAAACCATGGAAAGCTGTGTAGGTATGTATATTTGCGTGTGTGGACGTGTGTATGTACATGTGTATGGGGGGGGGGGGGGGGTTGGGCCATTTCTTTCGTCTGTTTCCTTGCGCTACCTCGCAAACGCGGGAGACAGCGACAAAGTATAAAAAAAAAAAAAAAAAAAAATATATATATATATATATATATATATATATATATATATATATATATATATATATATATATATTCTCACATGAATCAGCGACCAGCGCTGTATCATCAGCGAACAACAACTGACTCACTTCCCAAGCTCTCTCATCCCCAACAGACTTCATACTTGCCCCTCTTTCCAAAACTCTTGCATTTACCTCCCTAACAACCCCATCCATAAACAAATTAAACAACCATGGAGACATCACACACCCCTGCCGCAAACCTACATTCACTGAGAACCAATCACTTTCCTCTCTTCCTACACGTACACATGCCTTACATCCTCGATAAAAACTTTTCACTGCTTCTAACAACTTTCCTCCCACACCATATATTCTTAATACCTTCCACAGAGCATCTCTATCAACTCTATCATATGTCTTCTCCAGATCCATAAATGCTACATACAAATCCATTTGCTTTTCTAAGTATTTCTCACATACATTCTTCAAAGCAAACACCTGATCCACACATCCTCTACCACCTCTGAAACCACACTGCTCTTCCCCAATCTGATGCTCTGTCAATGCCTTCACCCTCTCAATCAATACCCTCCCATATAATTTACCAGGAATACTCAACAAACTTATACCTCTGTAATTTGAGCACTCACTCTTATCCCCTTTGCCTTTGTACAATGGCACTATGCACGCATTCCGCCAATCCTCAGGCACCTCACCATGAGTCATACATACATTAAATAACCTTACCAACCAGTCAACAATACAGTCACCCCCTTTTTTAATAAATTCCACTGCAATACCATCCAAACCTGCTGCCTTGCCGGCTTTCATCTTCCGCAAAGCTTTCACTACCTCTTCTCTGTTTACCAAATCATTTTCCCTAACCCTCTCACTTTGCACACCACCTCGACCAAAACACCCTATATCTGCCACTCTATCATCAAACACATTCAACAAACCTTCAAAATACTCACTCCATCTCCTTCTCACATCACCACTACTTGTTATCACCTCCCCATTTGCGCCCTTCACTGAAGTTCCCATTTGCTCCCTTGTCTTACGCACTTTATTTACCTCCTTCCAGAACATCTTTTTATTCTCCCTAAAATTTAATGATACTCTCTCACCCCAACTCTCATTTGCCCTTTTTTTCACCTCTTGCACCTTTCTCTTGACCTCCTGTCTCTTTCTTTTATACATCTCCCACTCAATTGCATTTTTTCCCTGCAAAAATCGTCCAAATGCCTCTCTCTTCTCTTTCACTAATACTCTTACTTCTTCATCCCACCACTCACTACCCTTTCTAATCAACCCACCTCCTACTCTTCTCATGCCACAAGCATCTTTTGCGCAATCCATCACTGATTCCCTAAATACATCCCATTCCTCCCCCACTCCCCTTGCTTCCATTGTTCTCACCTTTTTCCATTCTGTACTCAGTCTCTCCTGGTACTTCCTCACACAGGTCTCCTTCTCAAGCAGAAGCTGGTGACTGAGTTTGGTAAAGTGTGTGGAAGAAGAAAGTTAAGAG
This sequence comes from Panulirus ornatus, assembly GCF_036320965.1. Classification (NCBI taxonomy): domain Eukaryota; kingdom Metazoa; phylum Arthropoda; class Malacostraca; order Decapoda; family Palinuridae; genus Panulirus; species Panulirus ornatus. The sequence goes on from NC_092228.1 coordinate 20,357,985, forward strand.
TAAATGTGAATAAGAGCAAGGTTATTAGGTACAGTAGGGTTGAGGGTCAAGTCAATTGGGAGGTGAGTTTGAATGGAGAAAAACTGGAGGAAGTGAAGTGTTTTAGATATCTGGGAGTGGATCTGGCAGCGGATGGAACCATGGAAGCGGAAGTGGATCATAGGGTGGGGGAGGGGGCGAAAATTCTGGGGGCCTTGAAGAATGTGTGGAAGTCGAGAACATTATCTCGGAAAGCAAAAATGGGTATGTTTGAAGGAATAGTGGTTCCAACAATGTTGTATTGTCGCGAGTCGTGGGTATGGATAGAGTTGTGCGCAGGAGGATGGATGTGCTGGAAATGAGATGTTTGAGGACAATGTGTGGTGTGAGGTGGTTTGATCGAGTGAGTAACGTAAGGGTAAGAGGGATGTGTGGAAATAAAAAGAGCGTGGTTGAGAGAGCAGAAGAGGGTGTTTTGAAGTGGTTTGGGCACATGGAGAGAATGAGTGAGGAAAGATTGACCAAGAGGATATATGTGTCGGAGGTGGAGGGAACGAGGAGAAGAGGGAGACCAAATTGGAGGTGGAAAGATGGAGTGAAACAGATTTTGTGTGATCGGGGCCTGAACATGCAGGAGGGTGAAAGGAGGGCAAGGAATAGAGTGAATTGGAGCGATGTGGTATACCGGGGTTGACGTGCTGTCAGTGGATTGAATCAAGGCATGTGAAGCGTCTGGGGTAAACCATGGAAAGCTGTGTAGGTATGTATATTTGCGTGTGTGGACGTATGTATATACATGTGTATGGGGGGGGGTTGGGCCATTTCTTTCGTCTGTTTCCTTGCGCTACCTCGCAAACGCGGGAGACAGCGACAAAGTATAAAAAAAAAATATATATATATATATATATATATATATATATATATATATTTTTTATTTTTTTTTATTATACTTTGTCGCTGTCTCCCGCGTTTGCGAGGTAGTTGCTGTCTCCTGTGTTAGGAAGGTAGCACAAGGAAACAGATGAAAGAATGGCCCAACCCACCCACATACACATGTATATACATAAACGCCCACACATGCACATGTACATACCTTTACATTTCAACATATACTATGTATATGTTGAAATGTAAAGGTATATACATGCACACATGTACATATATACACATGTACATATTCATACTTGCTGCCTTCATCCATTCCTGTCGCCACCCTATCACACATGAAAAACAGCACACACACACACACACACGCGCGCGCCAGCGCTAGGAAAAGACAAAAAAGGCCACATTCATTCACACTCAGTCTCTAGCTGTCATGTGTAATGCACAGAAACACAGCTCCCTCTCCACATCCAGGCACCACAGACCTTTCAATGCTTCACATGCCCTGGTTCAATCCATTGACAGCACATCAACCGTGGTATACCATGTCGTTCCAATTCACTCTATTCCTTGCACGCCTTTCACCCTCCTGTATGTTCAGGCCCCGATCGCACAACATCCCCTTCACTTCCATTTCGGGGTCCTGGTTCTTCTTGTTCCCTCCACATCTGACACGTATATCCTCTTCGTTAATCTTTCCTCAGTCACTCTCTCCACATGACCAAACCACCTCAACACACCCTCTTCTCCTCTTTCAACCACACTCTTTTTACTACCACACATCTCTCTCACCCTTTCACCACCCACTCGATCAAACCACCCCACGCCTCACATTGTCCTCAAACATTTCATTTCCAACACATCCACCCTCCTCTGAGATAATGCTCTCACCCTCCACACACACTTCAACATATACATACACATAGACAGACATATACACATATACACATTTACATATTCATACTTGCTTGCCTTTATCCATTTCTGGCTCTACCCCACTTCAGCGAGGTAGCATCAGGAAAATATAAAAATTAAGACCCCATTTGTTCACACTCAGTCTGTATCTGTCATGTGTAATGCACTGAAACTACAGCTCCCTGTCCACATCCAGGCGCAGCAGACCTTTCCCTGGTTTACCCCAGATGCTTCACATGCCCTGGATCAGTCCATTGACAGCACGTCAACCCTAGTATACGCATCGTTCCAATTCACTCTTTGAGTGGGTCAAAGTTTTTAATACTCATTCCTTGCAGAATTTTTTGTTTAGTTTGCAAAGAATTTTGTACTATGCATTTGTAAGTTACTGTTCGGAGCCTATTTTCGATGTAATCTGGTGAGTTCTAATGGATTTAATTCCATAATTTCTTCTGTGTTGTGAGGTTATTAAACCAAGCCAGTTCTCTTTAATCCCCTATAAATGGTGTCATTCATAGATTATATCCTCTCCTCTTTTGAGTCTATATTGTTCAAGTTCATTCAGGCTTTGATGATACTCCATGTATTCTAATCCTTTACTTATTCTTGTAATACATATCAGAATTATCAAAAGTTTTTCAGTTTTATTTTGTCTTATTGGTGATCATACCTTAAAAACTATTCCATTTCTGCTTATTGTACATTAAAATTTTTCTTGATCAGCTGTCTGTGTCATATGGCTAAAGCTCTCTTTATCATTCCATTCATTATTTTATTCTTTTTTTTTTTTTTACTCAGTTTTTCATCATGATCTCTACTTTCCAGCTTTTGAATTGTTATCACTCTTAGTTTTTAACTTTCTGTTTGCTGTTGGTTCCTTTTTCTCTTGGTCTCAAAAAAGGTGTGCTGTGTTACCAGTCTTCCCATGACTTTTATAAAAAAAAAAAAAAAAAAGATCATACTGAATTAGTTTACTTCTAACCATTTTTTGTATTAAAGTTCTCCAGTATTTTTTGGTTTTTCTCTGCCTCTGTCATTTCATTCTCTGTAATGATATTTGTAAAGTATCACTATATTTCTTGTACCTCCATGTCTAATTTAGATGGTATTACAAACAGTATAGAAGCTGTTATAGATCTCATAAAGTATTTTCCTTGTACAACATAATTCCACTTGTTACTACACCAGTCCCTTGTGTAACAGCCATCAGGTTGTAAGTGAAGCCCCCATTCTTCATAGACTCAAGGAATATATAAGGATGTACATTCTTACAGAAAACGAATTATCCCAAGACAATAAAAGAGACTTATAAATGTAAAAAAAGATTCACTTGAGCACATGACGACATGAATTTGTGCCTAGATACTGAGTTATAATATATTGCAGAGATGAAAATAATATTATCTGCATTTACAAGAATGAGCATAATATTTTTGGCCTCCTTGCATTAAATCTGGTTTTTGATGCGGACACTTGATGGTGTTTCCATGTTTTACAGTTTGCCACATTTGTGGCTCACATCTGTAGCACTGAAAGGTTTAGAAACCTGATCCCTGGTGATAGGAATAGGGATTTTATCCATAAAAAAGAAAAAGTGGGGGATCAGAGGATCAAAATGAGGCCAGTTTTTAAATATTATGGAAAATAAGGTTGTAATACTGTATATCATTTGGTTCATCCCAGTGACCGTATCATGGTAGGCTGAGTTCTTTATTTATTATAAACACTGTGTATGTCAGTGAAGGTGCCAGTGTTGATGCTTGTCACTTGAATGTGCTGGTGTTGATGCTTGTCACTTGTAAGAACATATTTTTATAATGCAAAAGTTTTATTTCAATTTCCTTAAATCCAAGATGAATTGCAAAGGAAACTATGATGCACATGCAGAATGTTTGAAATGTTTTAGTAAACATATATTTACTCATGCTTGAGAGAGAGAGAGAGAATATGCTTGTCTGTTATCAAAATTGATGATAATAGGCTTTGTGATATTGAAGATATTGCCTTTTCCTTAAGAGCCTTGTTTTTATTTATTTTTTATTTATTGATGATGCAATACATGACAATGAATGCTTTGGTATTGGTGTTTGTCACTTACAAGAATGTACTTGATCAGTGCTAAAGCCTTTTCAAGGCCTTTGAATCTCAGATGGTTAATTGCAAAGATAGAAATTTGATGAAATCGCAGAGTGTTTCAAAGATTTTCAGTGTCAACACGCTAGTACATGTATTTGAAACATATAATGAAGGTTGCTTAATGCTTATCAGTTTGGTTTAAGTGTCATTTAAGTGAAGCATTCATCATTTTCCCAACTAAATTACAAGAGCAAGAGTGAACCATACCATTACATGCACTGCACACACTAGAAAAATTAAGAAAGATCTTGTGTGATGAGAGAAGATGACTGTAAAGATGATGTGGAGAAAACTGGTTGTGTCATAGAGCAACAAACTGGTCTTGCATTTAGAATTTGATTGAAAGAAAAATTTAGATGGAAGTGATATATGCCTTTGCTGTACTTTTTTTTTTTTTTTTTTTTTTTTTTTTTTTTTTTTGTAATACATCCATTAGCAAGTAGAATTAATATCTTTCTCAGGAGAAATGGCCAGCAATAGAATATCCTCTTGGAAGATAAACTTTCAGAATTCAGAATTTTGAATATATCCTCTACACCCTGAGCTACACAAGAGGATACTTAGGATACAGTATCATAAACCTAAGATAGAGGCAAATTATTTCTTTGAATTTGTACTTAATAGGTGGTAATGAATATAACTATGTCTGTAAGTTGGAAATGATGTTTTTATTTTCCTTAAATATCAATTCTTGCTCGCATTATTTTTGATAGATTTTTAGTTTTCAATAGCTGAGCATTTGACTACTGTTCTCATTTTCACAAAGCTTGTATTTGTTGTAACTTTATCTATATTTAGTCTGATTTATGTAAAGATAGATGTGGTATAAATTGGGGGTCCTTATCCTATCATTAGAATTATTGTCTGATTTCTTATGCTTTTCAAGGATGACAGAGGGATGTTACACAATAAGAAAATATTTCTATGTTCAAGAAAGTATGCCTTTCCAAAACTGGTCTACACATTTCACATAGGAAATTAGATGTATGGATGATATATTTATTACCCTACTTGTAATTTGTCAATTTGGAATGCTTATGTGAATCTTTAGAAAAGATTTGTATGGTTTAGCTTTATTTCCCATATAGTATTATTGTACTTAAAGAATATATTGTATGTCACAGTTGACTCTTGAATGTTTACAGTACATTATATTGTGAATATTCATATCATTGCTAAATGATGTTTTGTATGGAATTATTATATATGCAAATTTATTAAACATAGATATGCATATATTTTATATTTGTATGCACTGTTTGATAAGTAATCAGGCTTATGTGTGTATTAATGTTAATGCATCAAGATTCATGGGTGATATATTTATTAGTAAAATGCTGATTCAGTAGATGTATGTGTTTGGGATTAAGTGATTACAAAGATTCCTGTTGTACTGTGAGTAAAGTATATAAGATCAGTAAATGAAGTACATAAGATCAGTGATTTCATTGGAAAATTATAATTAATGAAATTTAGAAGATGTAAAATACCAGGCAGAGCATACATGGTAGCTTGACAATGTTTGTTGGATATTTGAGCAATATATGTAATGTATATATGGTAAATGTGAATGAGTTAATGCATGTATGCAAGTAGAACATAGGAAAAGCATTCCTGTCCTCTTCCTCATTTTTAATATCACCAATTTTCTGTCTTCCTCATTTTGTTTTCATTATTATATTATTTAAACCTATACCTCATTTGAGTTTCCTAGCCCTTTTTGCCCTTTTATGGCTTTTCCTACACTTTTTTTACCCTGCAATCATTATACCACTATTGCTTTGTTTAATCCATCTGCTTCTCTGAAGCTATGGTAATTCATATAAAGCATTTAGAAAATATCTGTAATCTTATATCATTGATAAAGCACATATTTGCATCTTTCTTGCTCTTTTGCCTCATCACCCTTCACCAGTTATCATATGCTTATCTTTCTCTGTCTTTATTTATGTTGCCTGAAGGAGCATTTCTTAAACCATTCTCCTGCTGGATTTTATTTTGTCTTCATGCATGTTTCCTTCCTTCCTTCCTTCAGGTTTCTCAAGGATTTCAGTTCATGTTCACACTTAATGCACTTTTTACTTGATTCATTAATATTAAAAGGAAAAAGTCTGCTTGTCACTATTTCCATATGGTATTATTATGCTGATTTATTTATATATATTTTTTAATGATTATTTTTTCCCCTGACTTGCTCTCATACTAGCCTTCATATGTACATCCTTGTCCTCTGTATTTTTCTGTTCTCTCCTACCATTTTCAGACTGCTTTTTTTTTTTTTTTTTCCCCAGTTTTCCTCACTGTCCCATCCTTTTGTAGTGTTCCCCTTCCCTTCCCAGTAGGTGTGCTGTGCTCAGACTGGTGGAAGCTGGGGCCTTAGAAGAGAGGTGTCTTAGCCTGGTTCATGTGATCTCTCTTGATTGTCTTGGTTCACTTCAATTGAAATCTGGAAAAAGTTATAATCGTTTTAGACATCAAAATCTTGCTTCCAGTAAATTAAGAGCCAAATTTCTGTCAGCTGCCCTATTTTGAGGCCACAACTTGCAGTCTTGCTGAAGCACAGGTAGTGACAGGCATTTATGTAGTATGATGCAAATACTTGGCTGCTATCTTTGTTAACTGTGCACTCGATCGTTAGAGCAAGTGTTTGCAGTCTAGATGCCTGTCACTGCATGCATTGATATAGAAATTACTTGTCTAAAGTTAGCAATTGGTTCAGTTGGGAATGATCAAATGACTGACAGTGTCCTTTTCCGTTCTTTTTCCAGATTATCAATTGCTTCAAAAATTACAATTTATCAGCGCCTCCCACCAGTACATGCACTGGCCATCGCGTCGCCCTGCCGTCTGTCCAGGATGTGGCAAGTTCTTTAAATTCAAGTACAATATGAAGATCCATCTGAAAAAATGTGTGCAGGCGCAGGGTCATCTGGGTGGTGGAATGCTTGGTGGCAGTGTTGGGGAGGAAGTGGCGGCACATCCATCACTTCCACCACCTCCACCGCCACCACCACACCCTCATGGCACACATTCTACATCCTGACTGGCAGCACTGAGCCAGGATGCCCCGTCCACCAACAATCCAAAAACTCCTCCATCATCTCCTCCCCCACCACTGCTGCCATCATCACCTAATCTGCCGCACTCTCCAACACTACTAGCAACTTTAGCTGCAAGACGGCAGGCCACCGCGGGGGAGAGAAAATGGTACCCTTACTAGGGCATCTTGGGCATACTGCCTTTGGAGTGTCAAGCTGAACCCGCGAGGATGGCTAATCTAGGACATAGCATGGGGCCCCGGAGGAGACATCAAGAACCCCGGTGACAAGTCACCTTGCAGCCTTCGTGGTTACCCCGCACTAGTAGAGCTTATATTACACAATGTGATTGTTGATGTAGTGAAGGCTGCCATGTGTGACATGACTTTAAGGAACCAGGGGTTGATACAGGGTTGACATTGTCTTCCAGCTTCCTGTCATGTGCTGCAATCTGCTCATGAAAGATCAGCTGAGAGTGTATTCCATGTGGTGAATATGTAAACACCAAGGTTTTAGCGGCTTAGATGTGGCAGCATAGCTGCCCTGTTATGTAATTGAAGGTTAATGGTTTAGTTGTAATAAGTGAGTTAATGAATTAAGGAAGTCAAGATGTTAATTATTAAGTACTGGGAGCTTGATTTTGTGAACTGTACAGCAGCAGCAGCAGCTTTCAAAAGATGGACGTGCCAAATGCGGGGTGGGGTTACATAGCCTTGCCGGCCTAGTGTATGGAGTTAAACTTGGGCTGGGTCCCGCAGAGTTCATACGATGGCCAACAGTCATCACAGCAGCTGGCATGGCCTCAGCCACAGCAACAGTACCAGCAAGCAGGCAACAGTCAGCCAGGTTCAGCATAACAAATCAGATTGGCAGCAATTAGCAGCAGCAGCAGCAACAACAGTCAGGCTCAGTACAAATATTACGGGTTACATTGCTCGTTCCCTTGCTGCCCTGCACATGGGGCGCAGCTTGTCAGGTGAAACAATCAATGTGTGACCTCAGAGACACTTGCTCACTCTATGGCAGGGATCAGTACCTCACAGGGTTGGGAGTAACATGCTTCTGCCATTCATTGCCACCACTAGCTGCAGATTATGTGATGACATGGGAGACAGAAGCAATACCTTCATCCCGACAACAATATTACCTCATTATGCGCTTTAAACAGGGTGGACTGAAGCATGTGGCCTTACTGCTGTCTGGCCTTATGATGCAACGTTCACTCTGCCACATAAATTATTTTCCTACAGTACCTCATGCTTATGTCAGGGTTACAAGAACCTGACAGCATCCAAATTAGTCCGTAATGCATTTATACAGTGTAAACATTACCTACAATGTTCCTCAGGTATTTTTTATGACTTCTCTGTGGTCCACAGGTCTGAATTCCTTGGGAGAGTGTGCGGCCCCCAATCTCAGCTGCAACTGTCTGCTGGGCACCAGGGCCAGGGCAGTCGGGCCAGGCTACCTTACACTACTTGTTGCCCATTGTTTGTAGTATTATTGTTGTTGTTGAGATTGAAGAACTATTATTTTAAATGGTAGTGTGGTGGCTCAGTCTGCCCTGCCTCAGGTAATCGGGTCAAGCTCAGCAGCAGCAGCAGCAGTAAAGCGGTGGTGCGGCCACTGCGCCCACGTACAATCAGGGTGTCGTCCTCTCCTAGGGCACAATCTACCTCACAGTGCAAACATATTGTATCCTGTTAATATAATAGGAGCACTTTGTATTGTAGCTACTGACCGACCTACCTATCTTCCAGTCTCCACCTGGTGATCAAAGTGACAACGTTAAAAACTGATCCCATAGCAGCTTCCATGACCAGCCACTGTTGTGTGTTACTGACTTGGTCAAGCAAGGAGATAACACTAATTCTAATGATACAGCTTCTTGCTTGTCCATCACACCAAACCACACATCCAACTGTAAACCTTTGTGTACTGTTTTAAGGAAAAAAAAAAGATTTTTCAGGCATCGTGGCAGGTCATAGGAAGTAGCCTTTTTCTGTGTTCATAAAATTGGCGATGTGTAAAGCACTTATTAGTAGTTAAGCAAATATTTCCCTCTTTATGAATGTTTTGTCAGTAATGGAAACTTGTCAAGCCTTCTTTTTTGTAATTGGTAAGTTACAAAAATGTGAATTATTGGCATAAATATTATTGATAGCCATTTATGATAGAACCCAAAGTCAGATAACCAAGTCATGGCAGTCTTGATTTGTGCATGCCAACCAATTGCTGACTTCTCTCACACTCTGCATGACGTAAAGAAATCACTTTGTGTTCCCATTGAGTTTTTTAGGGTTCATCATGTACTTTTCTTCCATTCCCCCCTTTAGCTTGAGGTGCGTGCTTTGTGGTGGCAGTGTTCAGAGGGTGGGTAGGAGTTTCAGCAGTTGGTAGCATTCGTGGTTCTCCACGCTAAAACAAAAAGAGGGCTCTAAATTGTTCTTATGGCATTCATTGACGGGGAAATTTTCTTATGGTGTGGAAGCATGACTTTAAATCTTGTCACTTTGACATAATTGTCATTGGGTTTACTTAATAAGAGGATTGAGATTTATGACTGTATTTCTCAAAAGTATATGACAGACATAGGTCTATAATTTTACTAATTGTGTGCTGTGCAAAGGTGCTCCCTATTGACCACTGCTAGGCAAAATTTGAAAAGTCTTTGAAGATTAGATCATTATTTACATCATTATAATTCCTGGAAATGATATCAAAGCAGTGTAGTGAGCACATTTGTCCAGTTCAACCATCTGGTGTAGTGCAGACTGGAGGTGCAGCCCATCATGTTTCATGCGCACTGTTTTCATCCTGGTGATAAACTGTTTCTTAACTATTCATCTTCTCCACAACTCATCTAGAGGTCATTAGCCACATAGTATCCACATTCTCAAGTCATTGAAATTCTTTGCATCCATATCCTCACTCCATATCCATTTCGCCAGTATCAGATCATATAATAGAGGCATACCATTTCTCATGTCAGTTACTAGCATATCTTTACATTGTTTACATAAGTCATAGTTTCACTTTTATTAATGCCCTCATTATATGTTCTTTGCTTTTTCTTATATCTTAACTCATCTTCCTTACCATTATGGCTACACTAAGTGTGAGCTGTTTTGGTGTGGAGTGCACATCATGATGGAAGTACCCCAGATAGGCACACCTAACAGCAACAAAAGACGCAGAGTAACAGTGTCCATCCCAAGCCAGGCACCGCTCGTCCTTGTGAAGGATCCCCAAAGAACCACAGGTTATGTGTATTTCTCTGATGGTGTTTGGGATGTATACTATTGACTTGTTTATGTCTCCTGTGCAGTACTCTTAGGGTGCACATGATACATAGCAGGTGGTAGAAAACACCGTGTAACCATCAGGAACAGTAGTCCCCATCTAGAATAGCAAGATGATAAAAGATTGTGTTATGGCAATAAGCCAAGCCTGTGGTGTCAATGTGCACAGATCTGATAGTCGAGATGTGATGGAGTGGAGCTGTGAGACAGCACTCATCCCCATGTTTTTTTTATGGGGAGTAAAACAGCACCCAGTGCGTCCCAGTCAGTAAGGTAGCCAGGCGTGGAATGGCTGGGATGGACGTAGGACATGGCGTCAGACTTGTTGCCCATCTTACTGTATCCAATTGGAGCAGGACTACAGCTGGCTCAGGTTGTCAGACACTTTATGTCCAGAATTATGATTCCAAAACAAAGTAGTCCGCTCCCTCTCCCCCTTTCTGTATTGCAATTAGGTAGACACTTTCGTGGCCAGAGTTATTTTTATTTTCTCCAGAATTTTAGTACTTGAAAAATGTATTTCAAAAGATTAATATTGTACTTTCTAATTTTAGATGTGACTAATTGTCATTTAGAGATTTTATTCAGAAAATGGAATTTAGGTAACTAGTTGAGTTTGCCATGAAGATGTGCTACCCTCAGTGGTGCTAAAACACTTAAGCACGGCTCTAATACCAGTGAACCTCCGGCACACGGGCATATCAAACTTGGCCTCTGATTGATTGGTTAGCTTCCCTGTTGAAGGATAATCTTCATCCTTTACATATCTCTGTTATTTTTTACCCCTGGGATATAGATATTTTTTTTATAAGTTTATTGTAGTTGGAGTAAATGGATTTCTCTACTTTTTCAACTTTTTCTTGTTACAGATGACTTTGTTATCTTAAGAATGTGGCATTGTTAGAAATGTAGTGAAATATGGAACTCATTAAATTTTATGGTTGATTATCTAAGAAGTGTAGATTTTATGAAATGTTATCTGCATTTTATTATATACTGTTAGACATTCAAACGTTTTTAGATATAGTTTTGTTCTGAAAGATATATGTAATTTATCTTACTCAGCAGCAGACTATACTACCAATAGAAAAATCAGATTTTCACTGATTGACACCACTGAGTTGATATACCAAGTAGGTTTAGTTTCTAGGAAGAGAGTTCCCATTTTCATTGTATTAATTTCAATGCCATACAACTTTCTCAACTGTGATCACACAACCACAAATATTGAAATTTGTTTAACTGTTCAGGGTCTCTGATTTTAACACCATTATTGGTTGCTATTTTTATTTTTTGTTTTTTCTTGCAATTTCATATATGATACAAGAGTTCCTAATCTTTCCCAAAACTTTTTCACCTACCTAAGAGATGTATGACTGTTGAGTGTGCGAAAGACATTGATACTTAAAGATGTAAATGAATTAGGTAATTTTGTGCTCAAGGGAAGACTGTTTTCAGCCTGTATCCCAATAATAGTTAATGTGTTCAAGTTGACTGTTAGGTTGTTTTTGAGTGTATGCATCACTGTATGTTGAAAAGTTTGTGAATTGTGGCCTTGGTGTGCCCGTGAGCCGAACCGACTACGGGAGTGCTGGTGGGTAAACTGAGTAGCCAAAAGCAGACTGATGGTATTTGACACTTGTTTCCATACCATTCCTTATGTTGTGGAAGCATTTTGTCTCAAATTCATTGTTCTCTGCATTGTGGTGTGACAGGGTTGGGCAGAGGAGACTTCTTGTTAAAAAGGGGTTGTTTGTCTAAGGAATGATTTATCTTTTAGAGATAAATTTCCTGAACATCATTCAATTTTTTTGGTTTCAGAAAGCATATTTCTCAAAATTATTTTTCATTGTTATGATGTGTGGTTGTCAGACTGAAAAGTGGGTAACAATCCTTGAAGGTAGACTTTTCCAGTATAGTGTCATTCTATAATGCATCCATATATATATATATTACACACAATTATTTTTATTAATTAGATAAATGATTGATTAATTTGTTTATGATTAACTCAGGATCCCTTTTAAGAAAGAGCCCTGTTGATTCCAGGGACCTCTTTCCAAAGGCTCCAGCAGTTCAAGGTTGCTCTACTTTCAGTAGTATGGATGTGTTGGGGTCCTTTGGAGTTAAGAGTTCTTGATGAGTCTCCTATTAATAGTACAGCCTCCCAAAGAGGAGTTTTTGCTTGTGGTGTAGCATCAAGCAGGCTGAGTCCAGTAGCTCCTACACACACACACACACACACACACACACACACACACACACACACACACACACACACATATATATATATATATATATATATATATATATATATATATATATATATATATATATATATATATATATTTCATACTATTCGCCATTTCCCGCGATAGCGAGGGTAGCGTTAAGAACAGAGGACTGGGCTTTGAGGGAATACCCTCACCTGGCCCCCTTCTCTGTTCTCTGTATGTATGTATGTATATGTATGTATATATATATGTGTGTATATATATGTATGTATATATATGTATGTATATATATGTATATATATATATGTATATATATATATGTATATATATATATATATATATATATATATATATATATATATATATATATATATATATATATATATATGAAACCACCTGCTTCCGGTTACACTCCAAGTGAAGAGTCACCTTTTGCAAGGCTGTCTTTGTCAAAGAACTTTTTGCTTGAAAAGAATTCATCCTACCCTTGCTAATGATGAAATACAGTCTTAGAGCTGCAAGAGCCCCTGGAAAAGAAGTCCTTTGGTAATTGAATAAATAATGTATATATATATATATATATATATATATATATATATATATATATATATATATATATATATGTCTGTATGTAGAATTGTACAAACATGGACACTCATGGACACCCACACCTCTATGAGACATTTTTTGACTAAAGTTATGCAGAACATTTAATGTATCATGGAGGACTCCTACCTTGTACAAGGAGTATACTTCTCCCTGTGGAAGAATTTGTACCCAAGAAAAGTATAAAGTCATCAGCAGAGAGTACCTAGTTTCTCACCCGTCTTGTCACCACTCAGACCAACTTGTAACACATATCAGTTCTCTCGCTACTCCTGTGTGATTTTATATTATAAAAATAAAAAATTAATAGTTTTCAGTGTTGTTATTTTGGCTACCTCCTTATTTATTGCAATTTAGAAGAAAGAATGAAATTCTTCTCATTTTACCAAAAAAAGATGATTTGAAGAATTCAGTTATTGTAAGAAAAGGGAAGTAATACTCAAATAGAGCAAAAAAAATATTTTCTATGAAAATGTACACAACATTTTTCATGAAACCTATTAGTCCCACCCACGACAACCTTTAGTCTAGAATATATTTTGATGCTATTACTATTTTGTGATCATGATTTTTTTTTTTAACTAGGTGATTTATTCTAAGTAGGATACTGCTCTGTTGTACATATTACTGGATCACATTATATCACTTTTTTACCTATGGCATGTGTAACACTTGCTTTTGATTTCCTGCTAATTATAAACATTTTAATTTCTTTATTTTATTATTTCTTTAACAAATGTTGTGGATGGAACCTATTTTCTCAGCTTTTATTCCCACTGACAGGGTTCGAAATTTCATAAAAGATACTAACTTCTTTCGTGGCATCTTGCCTTTTCATGACCGGAGTTTGGTTTACATTTCGCTTTCTTTTATTTTAATAAACCATAATTGCGTGTGGGTGGCTTTACACTTGGCTTTGTGGTGATTCAAGTCCTGCAGGTATTACTTTTAAGACTGGCTATGGCGGGCATTAGCAGCACTATGGCCCTGATAGTGGGAATAAACTGAGGTGTGTTGTTTCTCATCTCTTTCAGACAGTCATGGGCCTCTTTCATCTCTGCACTCCTCCCCAGTGTCTCTGTTCTTCCCCCCGCGTACCTGGTCAACCTCGACGGCTGGCCTGCGTCCCCAGCTCTCCCTTCCCCCACTGGCCCCTCTCACCTTCCCTCCATCCTCTTCATCCTCTCATGGCTCCTCAGCGGCAGCAGCAGCAGCCATGGCCACCCAGTTGTCTCCCCTGCGGCCCAGGACTCTGCGGCCATCACATCGTCCTGCCCATTGCCCTGCCTGCGGCCGATACTTCACGTTTGGACACAACATGAAGGCTCACCTCAAGCGATGCCCCAAAAATACTCATAGGCCACCCCTGGTCACTTCAGTCACCTCGGTCATCTCTGCCCCTGTCACTACTACATCCATCACACCAGAACTCGACACCAACCACACCTCTCCGTCCGTATCACCCTCCATTCTGGCGGAGAAGCTGACTGCAGACAATGGAGAAAGCCTAAGAGCTGCCTCAAATTAGCTTGGAAGATCACATTCTATTTTTCCAATGTCTGATATTGAGGGGCTCCACAGCAATTTGTTAATCCTTTCCAGGCCAAGGGACTTAAACTTTGAGACAATGTTAGGATGAATTATTAGCCTAGCCATAAGATGGACAGTCCACCACTGCCTCTTTTATGTCCATTGGCATTGTAATGGATTAACTTTCTTTTCGAACAAAATTGTGGTCCATTCTAATCATATGGATGTGCAGTAGTCTTGCTGCAGTGTATGCGGCCATAGAGTGTACTGGTGGTTGTGTCACAATGTAGCTCATGCCAGGTACCTTTGCTCATGTGTGTGCCAACAAATATAATTCTGGGAATAAAATGGTCCCAGTTGAACATCACATGTTCCTATGAACCATGACAAGTGAAGCCTTTCTGCCCATTACATGGCTGGTATAGATCTTGGATCATTATTGACACTAGATACCATAATTGATATTTTGTTGATTGGCAAGGTTTTATTTTAACATTAAAGAAATCCAGTATCTATATCAGTGCTGTGAAGGTGGGCAGGTGGTAGCAGATCTGCAGAAATATGCAGCTTTATCTATCCATGACAAGTTGGAGACATTTTCATTAAGGGTTATTAGTACTTAAGGTGATAATTATATTGTAAGAGTGATTTAACTAACGAAGAATCTCCTTTAACATTGTGCCATATAACATGCTAAGTCACACTTAGTCCCTAAGATGCTGCCAGCATAATTATTAATACTCGAGAATTGAATATGTTGGGAGAATTTGCTGGATTTGATTGTTTAGTTGTAGATTGCTTAGTTTGTTGTTTTAGTTTTTGTAATAGTATGAGTAGACATAGTTGACTGTAGTATTTGATCATTATTTTGATAATAAATTGTTTCTATCCCAACACTCAGGAAAATAAGCCTAGCAAATTTTCTCATCGTTCTAAGGCAAATGCAGCTAACTGCAAGTTTCCAGTTCTCATCCTCATGTTGTGTAATCTCGGTGGCTTACAAACTTTTCCATGCTTATTCTCTTACCTTTATCCTGGAACCTTTTTTGTAGAAAGAGACATATTCCATTGCACAGTGGCCTTTCATCTCAATATATATATATATATATTTATATATGTATATACATATATATGTGTGCCTTCATTACTCATTGGAAATGGAATGGGAAAAGATTAATGTTCTCTTGATGTAAATGTTGCATCATGGAAGTATCTTGTTAAAAAAGATTTGTGCCTTCATGTAAGGCATTGTGAGCTGTAGAATTTGAGAACAACTTCCTTATGGGCCAAGTTAATAAATAGTATTAAGGAACTGTAAGTTTTAGAATTGATCCCTGTTTATAGATTCAGTAGGCCCACTCAGTTTATTACTAGTCAAGTAAATTATATGACGTATTTCTTGTACTATTTCTTGTACAGCCTGTGTTAAAGCATGTTGATAGTGTAATTTTGAGTCACTGACAAAAGTTGCTTTGTTTGGTTGTTTAAGAGTGTGGATGTGTACAAGGAAAGGTTCAAGGTTTTGGGTGATATAATTCTTCCACCTCTTCTGTTCCCCTTTCTGTTTAGCCCTGCCATGTGGGTAATGTGCTGGTATTCCTCCATGACTTCAGGTAATTGGCTAATCTGTTATTGTTGTTATTTATTAAGCAGAGCCAGTACCTTTAGAAGCTCATCAATGTAGGGAGGGGCAAGAAGGATCCTCTGAAATTTTCCCTTAGCTGTATTGGTATAACTGAAGTCATATTAATTATTCGTTAACCTTCAAGGTTCTAGAAAATGAGAATTGAATTATTTGTGTTTTGAAGGTTTACCTGAGTTTTACACATACTGGTATGTAGTCATTATGGAGTATTTGGTACATTTTTGAGTACCCTTCTAAGCCCTCTCATGCATGGATGACCGTAGGTAAACCACCCATTGATAGATGAATCATATAAGTGAGCCATCGGGGTTACTCTCTTGCTCATAACCCCAGTAACTATAGGGTAGAGGTGCTTTCTATGGTTCATATTAATGCAAGGTGCTGTGATCTGGGGATAGTCTGTGAACTAGGGCAGCTGCCGGTGTATACTGGTATTTGGGGGGATAAATGGGAGGGTGAAAGTGGAATTGTAGTTGTCACCCTCCCCTCATTATGCCAAGAATGTGAAGTATGATATGTCCAGTATTTAAGGTTTTAGAAATGAGAAAAGATTACACTTTAGGTGAATACTGTTTCTCAGTAATTTTTTTTTTTCAGTTTTATTTCTACATCATTGTTGGGTTTAGGGCACATTAATTAATGTAGTGTTCACTTTACCAAATTCGGGAATTTTGATTTGATGATACTTTAGGAATGTGAATTTTTATTGGTGTAGGGATCAGAAAAGTTTTATGAAGAGAAAAATTTGCACATTTTAATGAAGTGGTAGAGTAGTGACCTCAATAGTAAATAGCATTTTATGATATTCATGAACTCTTATTTAAATGGCCATGTAAAGCACACAAAACTGAGCTAAGTTATTGTTTTATGGGTCTTGTGCCAGTATATTTAAGAAAATCTAATTTGCTTTACAAAATGCACAAAGCATTTGTTATTATATGTAGGTAGTACAGGATATCAAGTGCATATACTTGACAGCAGTGCCTTTTATATTGTTACTGATTTTTTGAACCTTCAGATCACCTGATTAGACAATGTTGGAACTGTTGAATTTGATTTGCTCAAGTAGATGTAGTACTTCTATGATGAAAAATGTTCTTTTAGAAGACTGTCTCATTTAGAGAAGGAAATTTTTTTCTGATTTAAGTTAAAAGCTGACAAGTGCCAAAACTCAACAAAGTATTGATTATTTAGTGCCTAGAACTTACTGTTTTTTTTTTCCAGAAGTCTAGTTTTGTGCATTCATAACAGGAAAATAGATGAGGAAGAAACACATTCCAAGGAATGGTATGTCTTGCCTGAATACTGTATGAATTTCAGCTGGATGACTAGAAGAGTAGTGTGGCATTTGACCTATGTTTACATGACATTTGATATAGTTAACATATATGAGCTTGTGGGAAGACCTTTTAAACTTGGTAATGGAAAAGGAACTACCTTAAGCTACAATTAGTAATTTACACCATCCTTGATGTAAATTGGTTTAGAGGTTGCTGAAAGAAACACAGAAATGATTTGTATTAAATCTCATAATTAAAAGGCATGCTCATGGACAGTGATGGAATAGTCATTGCCATGTCTCATCTGACTTGTTCAAACATGAAAATTGTGATTGTTTGTTCACTAATATATACTTGTCATTCCTCTACTTTATCCACCTTTTATATGGTAGTTGATCATGATGGAATGAAAATGTCCATCTTGGAGTACAAGAATTGATGAAAATACTTCATAAACTTAGAGCACCAGTGAGGAGTATGTATATAACAGATTGGATTAAAGATCAATAAGTTGTAGGGTAAGGAAATGGTGGTACCATTTCAATGAAAATATTCAGGTTTGGAGTGATTATGAATGAAGTGAAGGAATGATTTGAGTACATGGATATTGGCATAATGAGAGAAAGGGTGCAACTATGAAGCAA
This sequence comes from Panulirus ornatus, assembly GCF_036320965.1. Taxonomy (NCBI): domain Eukaryota; kingdom Metazoa; phylum Arthropoda; class Malacostraca; order Decapoda; family Palinuridae; genus Panulirus; species Panulirus ornatus. The sequence continues at coordinate 20,376,179 of NC_092228.1, forward strand.
TTTGTTGGTGAGACTCGCTGCCAGTTTCGGGCATGGGGATATTGTGGGTTGTCTTGGTTGTGTTGTCATAGTATCAACATCCTGCCACAGGAAAGTATGTTTGTATGAATGAAGTTTGAATGGGGTTTTGAAGTGTCACTTCTCTTCCTTACTTGTGGCAGTAGTATGAGATGTGAAAGTTTAATCCTAATTCTGCAGCAGTGCTTAAGGTTTTAACTTTTGTTTGACTGGTTGTTTTTATGATATATCAGTGCTGTTATGGACTTTCATTGTGTACTGTCACAGGAGGATGTGTCATATGTGTATATATATATATATATATATATATATATATATATATATATATATATATGTGTGTGTGTGTGTATATATATATATATATATATATATATATATATATATATATATATAAATAACCATCATGAAGTAATCTTGTCTATGTGTAATCCTCAGTCAGTCTGAAGCACACAGTGGGTTGTTTATGCTCTCTATTAGTGGTCTTAGAATGAAAAGACTTAGAATTATATTAATAATTAGCCCATTGTGCCTGGCGCACAGACAATCACTATCTAGTTATGGCTGCCTCCTGTGAAGGGGACATGAGTCTTTTATGCACTTTAATCTCCCTGGTTTGTATAATTTGCTCACCAAGGCCATATCATGGCTTCTTATTACTGTGTATTTTACCATTGAAGCTTGTATCAGAATTGGGATTATGAACCTTGTTTCTAGACTTCAGGAAGAGTGACCTTGGATGCCCGACATAGGTATGACCTTTCATTTTGAAATCTTGCTGTGCTCCTTATTTCAGTTCAAATATGATGTCACAATATTCTGCTTGTTTTTTATAATGAAGTTTTATATATATTTTTTGCACATTATTTCTTTGTAAGAAGTATTTAGTGTAGCATAAGCTTTTTAAGTTTCAGGTTTGCTGCCAAAACTGTTATTTACCTTTCTTTACAAAAAAAATCATGCTTCCTGGGTAAACCTCCTTAAAAATATGGAAGAGATGTTAAAATATACTCTTGTTGAATTAATCATATAGTGAGTAGATCCTGATCAGTACTTAGTGAACTCTTTGTTCAGGGATCTGATCATAGCTGATAGATTTTCAAAGAAATTGTAGGACAGTGAAGCCCTCATCATTCACACTTGTTAAGATTGATCTGTATCTTTACTGGAGATGTAAACGTGATATGATTTTATAATTTGCTGTACTTTTTATTTGTATTAGCCTTCACATTTATAGAGATTTGATGCATTTTGAATGTAAGGATGGGCGACAAATTCTTGTGTGATAGTGACTTGCTATGCAGCTGTCCATATTGTACAAATCCTTCACATCTCTAGGTGTGGCCATGACAAGTCTTCATCTGTATAAGTGGCCCATGTACATTGCTACGTACAAGTTGAATGCAACTCTTATACAGAACTGTGGCTGTGGCAGTGTAACTTTCTTAGCAGTGTAAACCAAGACTAGTTTAGGGTTTAGAGGTGTATTACCTAGACATGGTTTTAATGAGAGCACTAACGTAGAGTGTATTGTTTACCAATTTAGTGTTAGTGTTTGATTTTTCATGTATTTGATGTTTGCAACCATTTGTAAATTTCTTAAGGTTTATTGGAAAGAATTATAGATTATACTTTTTTTTTCAGAATTAGAGTCTGTAAAGTTTCTTGGATGATAGTGGCAGTTGACACCCTTTTAAGCATTTAATATAATGAAAAATAAAAAAATTCCATAATTCACAGACATAAACACAAGTTCAGTATATATAAGAATGCTGTTCAAAATTTCTTCCTTGAAAAGAAATTATATGTTTTAATGGGGAAGGAGGCCTTTGAAATACAATTGAAAGTGTTGTTCAGATCTATGGAGTGGCCTGTAAATTATTTGTACAATAGAACAGTTTAGTTAGTAATTAATAGTATTATGAAGTAAAAACATTAGTTTGTTGTTGGATGTAGAGTTTGAAAGTGCCTATTAGAAGTCAAGAGGATAATGAACAGAGGAATGCTTCTATTGTGCATGCTGACGAAGGATGAAATATGTGAATTTTGCTCTATGAAAATGGTAGAATTTAAAGGAGTCAGCAGGTCTCTCAGATGACCTTAAGGAGTGGATTTGGAGTGTAGGTGGATAGTAAGAATTCCTGGGATAACAGTAAGAATGAATATATATTTTGGTATCAGGTGATTGGTACCAAACTGTAAATGGAACAGCAGACATGAAACTGTCATCCATGGAAGTGTTAACTTGGAATAGCCAAGGGCTTCTCTTTCCCTCGTTACAGATGCAAAAGAAATGATACCATAGGTGCCACAACATGTCTAACTACTTTTCCATTTTCTTGGATTTCGTTTACTCAGTTATAAATTCATGCTTGTATGCGAATAAATTTACTGAAACAACTTATCATTCTTTTCACACATTATGATCTCCTTGTGACAGTACGTAGTGCTTGCTTCATGTATTTCATGGCTAAACCAGCATGCATAATTTGGTTATTTGACACCTTAAGATGTGATGGTTAGGGCCAAGGTATTTGAGGAGGATTCTGCATGGGGCTGTGAAACTGATGGGTGATAGTTGGATTCAAAGGTGATTATACAGGATGTATGTGGTGATTAAAGAAAGAATATTAATTTTTTCATTCAGGCATGGTGTAGGAAGTAGAAGATTGAGGGAAAAGTCTAGACGAATTTATAAAACTTCCGAATATGGGAAAGTCATACCATCTGTTAGACGTACTTACAGTATTTTTGCACAAGTTAAAGTATAATGATGCTGTCTGAATTGTTTTATTATACTTATTTCTTGTAAATCAGTTTTAAGGTTTTAGTCATGGATAAACATTTTTGGATGTCTACTGTATTTATGAGTTAAATTGTAGATTTTTACATCATTTGTTTTTGAGCACATCAGAAGATTAAGCAATTCGTATGTATTAAACAGACTGTATTATAAAGAATCATTCAGTATATATGTGATGACAAAGTGACACTAAAAGTAGGCTAATGAAATAGCTGTTTGAGAATGATTGAAAAAGATTGAAGAGCCATTTTGATGGAAAACTGAGTGATGGATATTTTATATTAATAGAAGTTTATGAGTTTATGTTATAAATATCATTAACCTGGTATGATTGTACAGTGCTTTTAGGATAGTTAGAATATGTGAATTTGATATTGATGGATCTTCCTCACAGAAGAGTAAAGGTTTTGATGCTGTCCTTTATAGCATCATGGATAAACAGGTAGATATTATGCTTACAGGGTGTAACTGCCATCATGTGAAAGCACTTCCATTAAAAAGTAAGATTCATTTGAAATTTGATGCACAGTTTATAGATGGTACTATTTCATTTTAGTGAATAATGGATTTATTTAGAATACATAATTGAATTTGCTGTTAAAGTTTTTATTAGATTTCACATTTTCTTTTTTAAAAATTCATAAAAAAAGAATGCATTTCTTTATTTGTCATGTCTAGGTAGGTTTCTTATTATTTATGGGGAATTTCTTTATCTCAGGTTTGTTTGTATTTTCATTACTATGCAAGGAGCATAGATATTTACGTTCCCATCACTTCATAGTATTTATAAAGCTGCCACTTCTACAGTTGTGTTGAATATATATATTCGTAGCTGTGTATATGACCATAGTCCATAGCTTAATATGTTACTTTCTTTGATGGCTGAATATGTGATCAGTTCTCAAAGCTAAGGATGACCAACTTCATTGTCATCCGAGTTTCATCTTTAACATTGCACCTGATGCAGTTTCAAGCTCCTACATCACATGTGCATATATTTTGAACTTAAAGAGTGTAGAGCTGTGTGCGTGACCAGCAGTACAGGGTGACTGCCATGCTGTTGTCATTATTTGGGTTGAGTATTGTACATCAGTAGTGATAGATGGATTTAACTGCAGCCATATTAGCCTATGTAGGTGAGTACTTTAAAAGAGAAGTAATGGGTTGTTTGAATGATAGGCTTCCTAGCCTCACCATCTGGCATGAGTATTATTTGTGGAAATGACAGGTTGATTGCACCAGCTACACTATGTTTACCCAGTGGTACAACACATTATTCTGTGCCAATTTGGTTTGCTAGTCATTCTCTGAAATGAAGACGAATTATGTATGAAACAGTTGTAGAGCCTTATAGCTGATGCAACATAAAATGTTGTTTATATATTTGTTTTAAATGTATAGAATACATTTATACCAAGATGACAGTAGTTGAATATTTTGTTACCAGTAGGTAGGTTTTTATGGAGATTTTTCAGGCTCTGGAGAGAGATGTAGAGATGAGAAGGTAGGAGTAAAGGTGAGGCACTTTGTAATGCATTGGTGAAAAAATGTAATAATAGTAAGTTATTCTTATGTTGCATATACTAATACTGTGAAAACTTAATTTAGATTTCATTCTAATACCATTTGAATGTTGAGTATACAGATTGCATTACTGCATGACCTAAACTATATGATGATAACTGTATACAGTTTACATTACTGTATAACCTAAATCATCTTACAATTTTGTGTAACCAAAAGTACATATTCAATATACAGGTCACAACCCTGTAACCTGAATTACATGTTGAGAATACAGATTACAACTCTTTATAACGGAGATGATACTGAACACCACAACTATTAAGTGATACACATATAAAGTCAAGTTCCAATGATTAGTCATGAGAATATTCAGCTTGCTAAAATTGATGATCCTCATGCAAATTGATTGAAGAAAATATTTATAGGGAGTACTCATATAATTTGAAATATTAATCTAGTTCCTGGGTAAAAGCCCTGTTGTGCTGTAAGAGTCGGGGTAAGTGTTTCAACACATGTTATGAATACACACACAAGAGAATGATTGAGGAAAGGTTGACAAAGAGGACATAGGTGTGTGTCAGAAGTGGAGGGAACAAGGAGAACAGGGAGACGTGCCATCAGTGAACTGAACCAGGGCATGTGAAACATCTGGGATGAACCAGGGCATTTGAAATGTCCGGGATAAACCATTGAAAGGTCTGTTGGGCATGGATGGGGAGAGAGAGCTGTGGTTTCAGTGCATTCCATTTTGACAGTTGGAAAATGAATGTGAGCAGATGTGACCTTTCTTTGTCTGTTTCCTGGTGCTACCTCCCTGGCATGGAGGGAAGTGATTGGATGTGGGGTAGACAGGAGAATGTGTATTTTATATTTTTATCTTTCCTTTATGCATTTGTACTGCTTCCTGTGATGTCATTGGGAATGGATGAAGGGGAGCAAGGATATATATATATATATTTATTTTACATTTATTTATTTTGCTTTGTCGCTGTCTCCCGCGTTTGCGAGGTAGCACAAGGAAACAGATGAAAGAAACGGCCCAACCCACCCCCATACACATGTATATACATACACGTTCACACACGCAAATATACATACCTATACATCTCAATGTACACATATATATACACTCACAGACATATACATATATACACATGTACATAATTCATACTATCTGCTTTTATTTATTCCCATCGCCACCTCGCCACACATGGAATAACACCCCCCTCCCCCCTTATGTGTGCGAGGAGCGCTAGGAAAGACAACAAAGGCCCCATTCATTCACATTCAGTCTCTAGCTGTCATGTAATAATGCCCGAAACCACAGCTCTCTTTCCACATCCAGGCCCCACAGAACTTTCCATGGTTTACCCCAGATGCTTCACATGCCCTGATTCAATCCATTGACAGCACATCGACCTCGGTATACCACATCGATCCAATTCACTCTATTCCTTACCTACCTTTCACTGTCCTGCATGTTCAGGCCGCGATCACTCAAAATCTTTTTCACTCCACTTTCCACCTCCAATTTGGTCTCCCACTTCTCGTTCCCTCCACCTCCGACACATATATCCTCTTGGTCAATCTTCCCTCACTCATTCTCTCTATGTTCCCAAACCATTTCAAAACACCCTCTTCTGCTCTCTCAACCACGCTCTTTTTATTTCCACACATCTCTCTTACCCTTACGTTACTTACTCGATCAAACCACCTCACACCACACATTGTCCTCAAACATCTCATTTCCAGCACATCCACCCTCCTGCACACAACTCTATCCATAGCCCACGCCTCGCAACTATATAACATTGTTGGAACCACTATTCCTTCAAACATACCCATTTTTTTCTTTCCGAGATAATGTTCTCGACTTCCACACATTCTTCAAGGCTCCCAGGATTTTCGCCCCCTCCCCCACCCTATGATCCACTTCTGCTTTCATGGTTCCATCCACTGCCAGATCCACTCCCAGATATCTAAAACACTTTACTTCCTCCAGTTTTTCTCCATTCAAACTTACCTCCCAATTGACTTGACCCTCAACCCTACTGTACCTAATAACCTTAATCTTATTCACATTTACTATTAACTTTCTTCTTTCACACACTTTACCAAACTCAGTCACCAGCTTCTGCAGTTTCTCACATGAATCAGCCACCAGCACTGTATCATCAGCGAACAACAACTGACTCACTTCCCAAGCTCTCTCATCCACAACAGACTTCATACTTGCCCCTCTTTCCAAAACTCTTGCATTCACCTCCCTAACAACCCCATCTATAAACAAATTAAACAACCATGGAGACATATATATATATTTTTTTTTTTTCTTTATACTTTGTCGCTGTCTCCCGCGTTTGCGAGGTAGCGCAAGGAAACAGACGAAAGAAATGGCCCAACCCCCCCCATACACATGTATATACATACGTCCACACACGCAAATATACATACCTACACAGCTTTCCATGGCTTACCCCAGACGCTTCACATGCCTTGATTCAATCCACTGACAGCACGTCAACCCCGGTATACCACATCGCTCCAATTCACTCTATTCCTTGCCCTCCTTTCACCCTCCTGCATGTTCAGGCCCCGATCACACAAAATCTTTTTCACTCCATCTTTCCACCTCCAATTTGGTCTCCCTCTTCTTGTTCCCTCCACCTCCGACACATATATCCTCTTGGTCAATCTTTCCTCACTCATCCTCTCCATGTGCCCAAACCACTTCAAAACACCCTCTTCTGCTCTCTCAACCACGCTCTTTTTATTTCCACACATCTCTCTTACCCTTACGTTACTCACTCGATCAAACCACCTCACACCACACATTGTCCTCAAACATCTCATTTCCAGCACATCCATCCTCCTGCGCACAACTCTATCCATAGCCCACGCCTCGCAACCATACAACATTGTTGGAACCACTATTCCTTCAAACATACCCATTTTTGCTTTCCGAGATAATGTTCTCGACTTCCACACATTCTTCAAGGCCCCCAGAATTTTCGCCCCCTCCCCCACCCTATGATCCACTTCCGCTTCCATGGTTCCATCCGCTGCCAGCTCCACTCCCAGATATCTAAAACACTTCACTTCCTCCAGTTTTTCTCCATTCAAACTCACCTCCCAATTGACTTGACCCTCAACCCTACTGTACCTAATAACCTTGCTCTTATTCACATTTACTCTTAACTTTCTTCTTCCACACACTTTACCAAACTCAGTCACCAGCTTCTGCAGTTTCTCACATGAATCAGCCACCAGCGCTGTATCATCAGCGAACAACAACTGACTCACTTCCCAAGCTCTCTCATCCCCAACAGACTTCATACTTGCCCCTCTTTCCAAAACTCTTGCACTTACCTCCCTAACAACCCCATCCATAAACAAATTAAACAACCATGGAGACATCACACACCCCTGCCGCAAACCTGCATTCACTGAAAACCAATCACTTTCCTCTCTTCCTACACGTACACATGCCTTACATCCTCGATAAAAACTTTTCATTGCTTCTAACAACTTTCCTCCCACACCATATATTCTTAATACCTTCCACAGAGCATCTCTATCAACTCTATCATATGCCTTCTCCAGATCCATAAATGCTACATACAAATCCATTTGCTTTTCTAAGTATTTCTCACATACATTCTTCAAAGCAAACACCTGATCCACACATCCTCTACCACTTCTGAAACCACACTGCTCTTCCCCAATCTGATGCTCTGTACATGCCTTCACCCTCTCAATCAATACCCTCCCATATAATTTACCAGGAATACTCAACAAACTTATACCTCTGTAATTTGAGCACTCACTCTTATCCCCTTTGCCTTTGTACAATGGCACTATGCACGCATTCCGCCAATCCTCAGGCACCTCACCATGAGTCATACATACATTAAATAACCTTACCAACCAGTCAACAATACAGTCACCCCCTTTTTTAATAAATTCCACTGCAATACCATCCAAACCTGCTGCCTTGCCGGCTTTCATCTTCCGCAAAGCTTTCACTACCTCTTCTCTGTTTACCAAATCATTTTCCCTAACCCTCTCACTTTGCACACCACCATGACCAAAACACCCTATATCTGCCACTCTATCATCAAACACATTCAACAAACCTTCAAAATACTCACTCCATCTCCTTCTCACATCACCACTACTTGTTATCACCTCCCCATATATATATATATATATATATATATATATATATATATATATATATATATATATATATATTCTTTCTTTTAAACTATTCGCCATTTCCCGCGTTAGCGAGGTAGCGTTAAGAACAGAGGACTGGGCCTTTTTTGGAATACCCTCACCTGGCCCCCTCTGTTCCTTCTTTTGGAAAAAAAAAAAAAGAAAAAAAAAAAAACGAGAGGGGAGGATTTCCAGCCCCCCGCTCCCTCCCCTTTTAGTCGCCTTCTACGACACGCAGGGAATACGTGGGAAATATTCTTAATCCCCTATCCCCAGGGATATATATATATATATATATATATATATATATATATATATATATATATATTTTTATACTATTCGCCATTTCCTGCGTTAGCAAGGTAGCGTTAAGAACAGAGGACTGAGCCTTTGAGGAATATCCTCACTTGGCCCCCTCCTCTGTTCCTTCATTAGGAAAACTAAAAACGAGAGGGGAGGATTTACAGCCCCCCCGCTCCCTTCCCTTTTAGTCGCCTTCTACGACATGCAGGGAATACGTGGGAAGTATTCTTTCTCCCCTATCCCCAGGGATAAGATATATATATATATATATATATATATATATATATATAATATATATATATATATATATTATATATATATATTTTTTTTTCATACTATTTGCCATTTCCCCGCGATAGCGAGGTGCGTTAAGAACAGAGAACTGGGCCTTAGAGGGAATATCCTCACCTGACCCCCTTCTCTGTTCCTTCTTTTGGAAAATTAAAAAAAGACAAGAAAGGGGAGGATTTCCAGCCACCCGCTCCCTCCCCTTTTAGTCGCCTTCTACGACACGCAGGGAATACGTGGGAAGTATTCTTTCTCCCCTATCCCCAGGGGTAATATATATATATATATATATATATATATATATATATATATTTATTATTTTGCTTTGTTGCTGTCTCCCGCGTTTGCGAGGTAGCGCAAGGAAACAGACGAAAGAAATGGCCCAACCCACCCCCATACACATGTATATACATACAAGTCCACACACGCAAATATACATACCCATACATCTCAATGTACACATGTATATACACACACAGATACATACATATATACACATGCACACAATTCACACTGCCTTTATTCATTCCCATCGCCACCTTGCCAGACATGGAGTAACATCCCCCTCCCCCCTCATGTGTGCGAGGTAGCACTAGGAAAAGACAACAAAGGCCCCATTCGTTCACACTCAGTCTCTAGCTGTCATGCAATAATGCCCAAACCACAGCTCCCTTTCCACATCCAGGCCCACAGAATTTTCCCATGGTTTACCCCAGACGCTTCACATGCCTGATTCAATCCATTGACAGCATGTCGACCCCGGTATACCACATTGATCCAATTCACTCTATTCCTTGCCCGCCTTTTACCCTCCTGCATGTTCAGTCCCCGATCACTCAAAATCTTTTTCACTCCATCTTTCCACCTCCAATTTGGTCTCCCACTTCTCCTCGTTCCCTCCATCTCCGACACATATATCCTCTTGTTCAATCTTTCCTCACTCATTCTCCCCATGTGCCCAAACCAATTCAAAACACCCTCTTCTGCAAATGCGGAGACAGCGACAAAGCAAAAAAAAAAAATAATATATATATATATATATATAATATATATATATATATATATATATAATATATATATACATATCCCTTATCGAGTAGCGCACAAGAACAAGAGTGATCTTAGAGGTATATCCTCATTGCAACCCCCTCCCTCTTTGGAAATCATAACAGGAGGGGAGGATTCCAGCACCCCTCCCATCCCTTTAATCGCCCTCTACAAAATGCAGGAATACATGGAAGTATTCTTCCCCTATCCAGGGATAATATATATATATATATGTGTGTGGTGAGAGTGATGCACCTTCTTCAATTTCCTGGGGAACCTCGCTGATTTGGAAGGAAAACAAGTAAAAGAAATAGGAGAGAGAGAGAGAGAGCGTTTATAAACGAGCCATTCTATGCATCTCATGCAACACATTTGACATTCAGTCCCCACATCAAGTACATTATAAATAACAGACAGCAACATACAAACTGAACAAACAACGCTTTATGACATGTGGTCCTGACTGGTGGACATGGTCGGCTTACTAACTGCTGCAGGAACTTCATAAGAATTGAACAGATTGCTAAGGCAGGAATTGGTAGTAATTTATAAACCTCCACCATGTACTTGTTACATGAAATCACTGCCAACAATTCACCACTCTGTGCGTAGGATTTGAACGTCGGGTACTGTATAATAAATATTTGTTTTTATGTATACATATAGAATAGGCCAAGTTATCATATAATATATATATATAATATATATATATATATATATATAAATATATATATATATATTATATATTTTTTTTTTTCTGCTTTGTCGCTGTCTCCCACATTTGCAAGGTAGTGCAAGGAAACAGACGAAAGAAATGGCCCAACCCACCCCCATACACATGTATATACATACTCCACACACGCAAATATACATACCTACACAGCTTTCCATGGTTTACACCCCAGACGCTTCACATGCCCTGATTCAATCCACTGACAGCACGTCAACCCCGGTATACCACATCGATCAAATTTCCTCTATTCCTTGCCCTTCTTTCACCCTCCTGCATGTTCATGCCCCGATCACACAAAATCTTTTTCACTCCATCTTTCCACCTCCAATTTGGTCTCCCACTTCTCCTCGTTCCCTCCACCTCCGACACATATATCCTCTTGGTCAATCTTTCCTCACTCATCCTCTCCATGTGCCCAAACCACTTCAAAACACCCTCCTCTGCTCTCTCAACCACGCTCTTTTTATTTCCACACATCTCTCTTACCCTTACGTTACTCACTCGATCAAACCACCTCACACCACACATTGTCCTCAAACATCTCATTTCCAGCACATCCATCCTCCTGCGCACAACTCTATCCATAGCCCACGCCTCGCAACCATACAACATTGTTGGAACCACTATTCCTTCAAACATACCCATTTTTGCTTTGCGAGATAATGTTCTCGACTTCCACACATTCTTCAAGGCCCCCAGAATTTTCGCCCCCTCCCCCACCCTATGATCCACTTCCGCTTCCATGGTTCCATCCGCTGCCAGCTCCACTCCCAGATATCTAAAACACTTCACTTCCTCCAGTTTTTCTCCATTCAAACTCACCTCCCAATTGACTTGACCCTCAACCCTACTGTACCTAATAACCTTGCTCTTATTCACATTTACTCTTAACTTTCTTCTTCCACACACTTTACCAAACTCAGTCACCAGCTTCTGCAGTTTCTCACATGAATCAGCCACCAGCGCTGTATCATCAGCGAACAACAACTGACTCACTTCCCAAGCTCTCTCATCCCCAACAGACTTCATACTTGCCCCTCTTTCCAAAACTCTTGCATTTACCTCCCTAACAACCCCATCCATAAACAAATTAAACAACCATGGAGACATCACACACCCTTGCCGCAAACCTATATTCACTGAAAACCAATCACTTTCCTCTCTTCCTACACTTACACATGCCTTACATCCTTGATAAAAACTTTTCATTGCTTCTAACAACTTTCCTCCCACACCATATATTCTTAATACCTTCCACAGAGCATCTCTATCAACTCTATCATATGCCTTCTCCAGATCCATAAATGCTACATACAAATCCATTTGCTTTTCTAAGTATTTCTCACATACATTCTTCAAAGCAAACACCTGATCCACACATCCTCTACCACTTCTGAAACCACACTGCTCTTCCCCAATCTGATGCTCTGTACATGCCTTCACCCTCTCAATCAATACCCTCCCATATAATTTACCAGGAATACTCAACAAACTTATACCTCTGTAATTTGAGCACTCACTCTTATCCCCTTTGCCTTTGTACAATGGCACTATGCACGCATTCCGCCAATCCTCAGGCACCTCACCATGAGTCATACATACATTGAATAACCTTACCAACCAGTCAACAATACAGTCACCCCCTTTTTTAATAAATTCCACTGCAATACCATCCAAACCTGCTGCCTTGCCGGCTTTCATCTTCCGCAAAGCTTTCACTACCTCTTCTCTGTTTACCAAATCATTTTCCCTAACCCTCTCACTTTGCACACCACCTCGACCAAAACACCCTATATCTGCCACTCTATCATCAAACACATTCAACAAACCTTCAAAATACTCACTCCATCTCCTTCTCACATCACCACTACTTGTTATCACCTCCCCATATATATATATATATATATATATATATATATATATATATATATATATATATATATATATATATTCTTTCTTTTAAACTATTCGCCATTTCCCGCGTTAGCGAGGTAGCGTTAAGAACAGAGGACTGGGCCTTTTTTGGAATACCCTCACCTGGCCCCCTCTGTTCCTTCTTTTGGAAAAAAAAAAAAAAGAAGAAAAAAAAAAAACGAGAGGGGAGGATTTCCAGCCCCCCGCTCCCTCCCCTTTTAGTCGCCTTCTACGACACGCAGGGAATACGTGGGAAATATTCTTAATCCCCTATCCCCAGGGATATATATATATATATATATATATATATATATATATATATATATATATTTTTATACTATTCGCCATTTCCTGCGTTAGCAAGGTAGCGTTAAGAACAGAGGACTGAGCCTTTGAGGGAATATCCTCACTTGGCCCCCTCCTCTGTTCCTTCATTAGGAAAACTAAAAACGAGAGGGGAGGATTTACAGCCCCCCCGCTCCCTTCCCTTTTAGTCGCCTTCTACGACATGCAGGGAATACGTGGGAAGTATTCTTTCTCCCCTATCCCCAGGGATAAGATATATATATATATATATATATATATATATATATATATATATATATATATATATATATATATATATATATTTTTTTTTCATACTATTTGCCATTTCCCGCGATAGCGAGGTGCGTTAAGAACAGAGAACTGGGCCTTAGAGGGAATATCCTCACCTGACCCCCTTCTCTGTTCCTTCTTTTGGAAAATTAAAAAAAGACAAGAAAGGGGAGGATTTCCAGCCACCCGCTCCCTCCCCTTTTAGTCGCCTTCTACGACACGCAGGGAATACGTGGGAAGTATTCTTTCTCCCCTATCCCCAGGGGTAATATATATATATATATATATATATATATATATATATATATTTATTATTTTGCTTTGTTGCTGTCTCCCGCGTTTGCGAGGTAGCGCAAGGAAACAGACGAAAGAAATGGCCCAACCCACCCCCATACACATGTATATACATACAAGTCCACACACGCAAATATACATACCCATACATCTCAATGTACACATGTATATACACACACAGATACATACATATATACACATGCACACAATTCACACTGCCTTTATTCATTCCCATCGCCACCTTGCCAGACATGGAGTAACATCCCCCTCCCCCCTCATGTGTGCGAGGTAGCGCTAGGAAAAGACAACAAAGGCCCCATTCGTTCACACTCAGTCTCTAGCTGTTATGCAATAATGCCCGAAACCACAGCTCCCTTTACACATCCAGGCCCCACAGAACTTTCCATGGTTTACCCCAGACGCTTCACATGCCCTGATTCAATCCATTGACAGCATGTCGACCCCGGTATACCACATTGATCCAATTCACTCTATTCCTTGCCCGCCTTTTACCCTCCTGCATGTTCAGTCCCCGATCACTCAAAATCTTTTTCACTCCATCTTTCCACCTCCAATTTGGTCTCCCACTTCTCCTCGTTCCCTCCATCTCCGACACATATATCCTCTTGTTCAATCTTTCCTCACTCATTCTCCCCATGTGCCCAAACCAATTCAAAACACCCTCTTCTGCAAATGCGGGAGACAGCGACAAAGCAAAAAAAAAAATATATATATATATATATATATATATATATATATATATATATATATATATATATATTATATTTCATACATATTCGCCTTATCGAGGTAGCGCACAAGAACAGAGGAGTGAGTCTTAGAGGGTATATCCTCACTTGCCAACCCCCCCTCCCCTTCTTTTGGAAAATCATAACAGGAGGGGAGGATTTCCAGCCACCCGCTCCCTTCCCTTTTAATCGCCCTCTACAACATGCAGGGAATACATGGGAAGTATTCTTTCTCCCCTATCCCCAGGGATAATATATATATATATATATATGTGTGTGTGTGTGAGAGTGGATGCACCTTTCTTCATTTGTTTCCTGGCGATACCTCGCTGATTTAGGAAATGGAAAGCAAGTAAAAGAAATAGGGAGAGAGAGAGAGAGAGCGTTTATAAACGAGCCATTCTATGCATCTCATGCAACACATTTGACATTCAGTCCCCACATCAAGTACATTATAAATAACAGACAGCAACATACAAACTGAACAAACAACGCTTTATGACATGTGGTCCTGACTGGTGGACATGGTCGGCTTACTAACTGCTGCAGGAACTTCATAAGAATTGAACAGATTGCTAAGGCAGGAATTGGTAGTAATTTATAAACCTCCACCATGTACTTGTTACATGAAATCACTGCCAACAATTCACCACTCTGTGCGTAGGATTTGAACGTCGGGTACTGTATAATAAATATTTGTTTTTATGTATACATATAGAATAGGCCAAGTTATCAGTATATATATATATATATATATATATATATATATATATATATATATATATATATATATATATATATTTTTTTTTTTGCTTTGTCGCTGTCTCCCACATTTGCGAGGTAGCGCAAGGAAACAGACGAAAGAAATGGCCCAACCCACCCCCATACACATGTATATACATACGTCCACACACGCAAATATACATACCCACACAGCTTTCCATGGTTTACCCCAGACGCTTCACATGCCCTGATTCAATCCACTGACAGCACGTCAACCCCGGTATACCACATCGATCCAATTCCCTCTATTCCTTGCCCTTCTTTCACCCTCCTGCATGTTCAGGCCCCGATCACACAAAATCTTTTTCACTCCATCTTTCCACCTCCAATTTGGTCTCCCACTTCTCCTCGTTCCCTCCACCTCCGACACATATATCCTCTTGGTCAATCTTTCCTCACTCGTTCTCTCCATGTGCCCAAACCATTTCAAAACACCCTCTTCTGCTCTCTCAACCACGCTCTTTTTATTTCCACACATCTCTCTTACCCTTACGTTACTTACTCGATCAAACCACCACACACCACACATTGTCCTCAAACATCTCATTTCCAGCACATCCATCCTCCTGCGCACAACTCTATCCATAGCCCACGCCTCGCAACCATACAACATTGTTGGAACCACTATTCCTTCAAACATACCCATTTTTGCTTTCCGAGATAATGTTCTCGACTTCCACACATTCTTCAAGGCTCCCAGGATTTTCGCCCCCTCCCCCACCCTATGATTCACTTCCGCTTCCATGGTTCCATCCGCTGCCAGATCCACTCCCAGATATCTAAAACACTACTTCCTCCAGTTTTTCTCCATTCAAACTTACCTCCCAATTGACTTGACCCTCAACCCTACTGTACCTAATAACCTTGCTCTTATTCACATTTACTCTTAACTTTCTTCTTTCACACACTTTACCAAACTCAGTCACCAGCTTCTGCAGTTTCTCACATGAATCAGCCACCAGCGCTGTATCATCAGCGAACAACAACTGACTCACTTCCCAAGCTCTCTCATCCACAACAGACTTCATTTTTGCCCCTCTTTCCAAAACTCTTGCATTCACCTCCCTAACAACCCCATCCATAAACAAATTAAACAACCATGGAGACATCACACACCCCTGCCGCAAACCTACATTCACTGAGAACCAATCACTTTCCTCTCTTCCTACACGTACACATGCCTTACATCCTCGATAAAAACTTTTCACTGCTTCTAAGAACTTGCCTCCCACACCATATATTCTTAATACCTTCCACAGAGCATCTCTATCAACTCTATCATATGCCTTCTCCAGATCCATAAATGCTACATACAAATCCATTTGCTTTTCTAAGTATTTCTCACATACATTCTTCAAAGCAAACACCTGATCCACACATCCTCTACCACCTCTGAAACCTAACTGCTCTTCCCCAATCTGATGCTCTGTACATGCCTTCACCCTCTCAATCAATACCCTCCCATATAATTTACCAGGAATACTCAACAAACTTATACCTCTGTAATTTGAGCACTCACTCTTATCCCCTTTTCCTTTGTACAATGGCACTATGCACGCATTCCGCCAATCCTCAGGCACCTCACCATGAGTCATACATACATTAAATAACCTTACCAACCAGTCAATAATACAGTCACCCCTTTTTTTAATAAATTCCACTGCAATACCATCCAAACCTGCTACCTTGCCGGCTTTCATCTGCCGCAGCTAAGCTTTCACTACCTCTTCTCTGTTTACCAAATCATTTTCCCTAACCCTCTCACTTTGCACACCACCTCGACCAAAACACCCTATATCTGCCACTCTATCATCAAACACATTCAACAAACCTTCAAAATACTCACTCCATCTCCTTCTCACATCACCACTACTTGTTATCACCTCCCCATTTGCGCCCTTCACTGAAGTTCCCATTTGCTCCCTTGTCTTACGTCCTTTATTTACCTCCTTCCAGAACATCTTTTTATTCTCCCTAAAATTTAATGATACTCTCTCACCCCAACTCTCATTTGCCCTCTTTTTCACCTCTTGCACCTTTCTCTTGACCTCCTGTCTCTTTCTTTTATACATCTCCCACTCAATTGCATTTTTTCCCTGCAGAAATCGTCCATATGCCTCTCTCTTCTCTTTCACTAATAATCTTACTTCTTCATCCCACCACTCACTACCCTTTCTAATCAACCCACCTCCCACTCTTCTCATGCCACAAGCGTCTTTTGCACAATCCATCACTGATTCCCTAAATACATCCCATTCCTCCCTCACTCCCCTTACTTCCATTGTTCTGAACTTTTTCCATTCTATACTCAGTCTCTCCTGGTACTTCCTCACACAAGTCTCCTTCCCAAGCTCACTTACTTTGTCACTGTCTCCTGCGTTAGCGAGGTAGCGCAAGGAAACAGACAAAAGAATGGCCCAACCCACCCACATACACATGGATGTAGATGCACTCCCACACACACATCCCTGCCCAACAAAACTTTCCATAGTTTACCCTAGATGCTTCACATGCCCTGGTTCAATCCATTGACAGCACATCCACCCCGGTATACCACATCTTTCCTATTTACTCTAATCCTTGCACGTCTTTCACCCTCCTGCATGTTCAGGCCCCAATCATTCAAAATCTTTTTCACTCCATCTTTCCACTTCCAATTTGGTGTCCCACTTCTCCACGTTCCCTTCACCTCTGACACATATATCCTCTTTGTCAACCTTTAATCACTCATTCTCTCCATGTGACCAGATCATTTCAAAATACCCTCTTCTGCTCTCTCAACCACACTCTTTTTATTACCACACATCTCTCTTACCCTTTCATTACTTAATCAAACCACCTCACAACACATATTGTCCTCAAACATCACATTTCCAGCACATCCACCCTCCTCCACACAACTCTGTTCATAGCCCACACCTGGCAACCGTACAACATTGTTGGAACCACTATTCCTTCAAACATACCCATTTTTGCTTTCCAAGATAACGTTCTCGACTTCCACACATTCTTCAATGCTCCCAGAACCCTCGCCCCCTTACCCACCCTATGATTCACATCTGCTTCCATAGTTCCATCCACTGCCAAATCCACTCCTAGATATCTAAAACACTTCACTTCCTCCAGTTTTTCTCCATTCAAACTTACCTCCCAATTGACTTGTCCCTCACCCCTACTGTACCTAATAACCTTGCTCTTATTCACATTTCCTCTCAGCTTTCTTCTTTCACACACTTTACCAAACTCAGTCACCAACTTCTGCAGTTTCTCACATGAATCTGCCACCAGCGCTGTATCATCAGCCAACAACAACTGACACTTCCCAAGCTCTCATCCACAACAGACTGCATCCTTGTCCCTCTATCCAAAACTCGCATTCACCTCCCAAAGAACCCCATCCATAAACAAATTAAACTACCATGGAGACATCACGCATCCCTGCCGCAAACCAACATTCACTGAGAACCAATCACTTTCCTCTTTTCCTATTTGTACACATGCCTTACATCCTCAATAAAAACTTTTCACTGCTTCTAACAACTTACCTCCTACACCATATATTCTTAATACCTTCCACAGAGCATCTCTGTCAACTATCATATTCCTTCTCCAGATCCATAGATGCTACATACAAATCCATTTGCTTTTCTAAGTATTTCTCACATACATTTTTCAAAGAAAACACCTGATCCACACATCCTCTACCACTTCTGAAACCACACTGCTCTTCCCCAGTCTGATGCTCTGTACATGCCTTCACCCTCTCAATCAATACCCTCCCATATGATTTCCCAGGAATACTCAACAAACTTATACCTCTGTAATTTGAGCATTCACTCTTATCCCCTTTGCCTTTGTACATTGGCACTATGCAAGCATTCCGCCACTCCTCCGGCAAATCACCATGAGTCATACATACGTTAAATAACCTTACCAGCCAGTCAACAATACTGTCACCCCCTTTTTTGATAAATTCTACTGCAATACCATCCAAACCCTGTTGCCTTGCCGGCTTTCATCTTCCGCAGCTAAGCTTTTACTACCTCTTCGCTGTTTACCAAATCATTTTCCCTAACCCTCTCACTTTGCACACCACCTCGACCTAAACACCCTATATTTGCCACTCTTATCATCAAACACATTCAACAAACCTTCAAAATACTCACTCCATCTCCTTCTCACATCACCACTACTTGTTATCACCTCCCCATTAGCCCCCTTCACTGATGTTCCCATTTGTTCCCTTGTCTTACACACTTTATTTACCTCCTGTCAAAACATCTTTTAATTCTCCCTAAAATTTAATGATACTCTCTTACCCCAACTTTCATTTGCCCTCTTTTTTGCCTGTTGCACCTTTCTCTTGACATCCTGCCTCTTTCTTTTATACTTCTCCCAGTCATTTGCATTATTTCCCTGCAAAAATCATCCAGATGCCTCTCTCTTCTCTCTTCTCTTTCACTGATAATCTTACTTCTTCATCCCACCACTCACTACCCTTTCTGATAAAATATTTATTTTTTTTTTTTTTTAATTTTCCAAAAGATGGAACAGAGAAGGGGGTCAGGTGAGGATATTCCCTGTAAGGCCCAGTTCTCTGTTCTTAACGCTACCTCGCTAATGCCTGAAATGGCAAATAGTATGAAAAAAAAAATTTATATATATATATATATATATATATATGTGTGTGTGTGTGTTTGTGTGTGTATGCCACCGAACTCCACCTACAAGAGGTTACATTGCAATTGAAAAGTCACCTTTGGTGAGGCTGTAACTGTGAGAGTAGTACGGTCTTTTTAAAGAACTTGCTACTTACAAAGAGTCCACATTTCCCTGCCAGTGGAAGTAGCATATCCTTAGGCTGCAGAAACCTCTTGAAAGACTTCCTGGGTAACACGAGGATTGTGTCTTAGAAATAGGTCCTATGATATATACAGATAAGATGGATAAACAGTATTAGATAACTGAGGACCACCTTTTTTTGAAGGGGCTCTTACAGCTTCAAGGCTGTACTGCTTCCAGTAGCTTGGTTAGGATGGATATATCTGAAGAGACAAAGGACCCTATGAATGTAAAGTTGTCTCCACAAAGTGCACAAATATGTACTTACAGATTAAAGATTACACACACGAACACACATGGCAAAAATTGGAAGATGCCATATGAGGTTAGAGGACACATCACCTCTTCCATTGCTGTAGAGAGGTCAGGAAAATTTAGCAATGTCAGTGTTAGACTGAAGTATAGTATACATGGTAAAGAGCTGGAATTTAGTGGTCATATAAAGTAAAACACTGTGATGTATTTGTGTTGTGGAAACAGCTTATTAAAGCGATAAGATCCCACTTTTTCTATCCAGAGGGGTACATGAAAGTATGGAGGAAAGAGAAAACAAAGCTCTCATAATAAGAGATACACCAGTTTCAGCAAGCAAAAGTTGATGGCTCATTCAAACAATACTTTATGGGAAGGGTAACTGTAGGAAAGAATCCATAGTGTGTTGATGATATGTAATTCCCCAAAGAATTTTAATGATACAGAACAATTATACAAGAACAACAACAAAGGAACAGTCAAGAATGTGCATGAAGCAGTAAAACATGCACTTCTCAGAAAAAGGAAGATATTGATAATGAAGGATTTCAATTATAAGGAGATTAATATGTAAGGTTTTAATTCTCATGGTGACATTAGTTATGAGAGTGTGTCCAAGAAAATTTCCCGTACCTTCATGTCACTGTACATACTAGGATGAAAAGGACTGTTCCACATATCACACCGCAGCATACAATGCATAAGAGTGATTATGTGGTAAATGAGGAAGTTAAAAGAGCATAGATGAAACGGAACTTGCAGAGATATGAGTGTAGAAACTACACAGAACTTGAAATACCTCTGGTAACATAGATTGGGAAACGGAGTTCAGTAGTCTGTGAAATGTTCTGTGATATACTCATTAGATTGGGAACATGTATACGTCTAGCCTCAAACACAGAGGGAAGAAAGTTTTAATCAAAGATGTCAAAGATGGTAAATATTAGAATAGCTTTCAAGCTTCTGGTAAGGAAATATGTAGCAAGCTGTTCATTTCCTACATAAGGCCATAACGAGAATCTTCATCTCTGATTTGGTCACCATGACTAGAAAAGAACAAAAAGCTTATAGAGAAGGTACAAAAAAGACCACTAAAGATAGTGCCAGAATTAAGAAAGCTGAGTTACAGGGAATGGTTAAAGGCTTTACAATTGCCTACTTTGGGAGAGAGAGTAATGAGAGGTGACCTGATCACATCCTTTAAGTTTTTGAAATAGATGAGTTAGACAGTGAACAGCTCTTTGAGTGATGGAGGTATAGGACAACCAGAGGAGGTCATAAGAAATTTAGTGAAAAAAGATGTGAGGAAGTACTTTTATAGTATTAGAGGGATAGGTGAAAGGAGCAGAATGATTGAGGACATGGTTAATGCAGACAGCATATATATATATATAAGAAGTTGTATGATAGAGAATGCTTAAGAGATGGGGCCCCACAAGTGTAAAACTCCTTCCCTTTATAGTACAAATAGGCAATTACACATGCCTACTCACACACTCAGACAGCATAAATAAATTTAAGTATGATAGCAGAGAATGTACAAGAGATGGGGCCCCATGAGTGTAAAACTCCTCCCCCATACAGTACAAATAGGTAATTACACATTAGGAGAATAGTGAAGGAGACAAAACAGTCTGCTGGCATGGATGAGAATACTTTACAGTAATGTGGATGAGGAAATATTTAGCATGCTATTCATATCTGACATAAGTCAGATATGATAGTCATAAGACTAGAATATCCTTCTCAAGTTTGGTCAGTGCATGTAAAGAGGCATAAAGAGCTAATAGAGAAGGTTCAGGGGAAGGCAACAAAGATGATACTAGAATTAAGAGAACTGAGGGAAAGATTAGAGGCTTTTAAGTTTTTCCACTTTGGAAGAGAGAGCAGTGAAGGAGTAACCTGATCACTACTTTTTAAAACATTGGTAATGTAGGCAGTGAACGTTTTCTATAATAGAGATGTAGGGATAGAGCAACCAGGGGACATAGCATGACACTAAGCAAGAGACTTGTTAAAAAAGATATAGAGAGGTACTTTCATAGTGTAGAGTGATGGATGAATGGAATAAAATGACTGAGGATATTATTAATTCAGAGAGCATATTTAGTTTTAAGAAGTTGTATGAAAGTAGAGACTGCTGAAGAGATTGTACCCCATATGTGTAAAACTCCTTCCTCATACAGTACAAATGTGGATGGACTGGTGCTGTATGGAAAGTAGCAGGAATTCAGGGAGCATTTTCAAGATTACAAACTTCACATTGTGGGAATGTTGGAGATGGAGCTTTCAAATGCACTTCACGTCATAACATAGTTTATCTATTGCAGAAAGGGATGACATGATAAAGGGAGATGATATTATCCCCCATGATAAGGAATTCTAGTAGGTTTCAGGAAATGTGGTTATATGGTGCCTTAAGACAACACATAATGGATAGAGTTACTTTGGGTAGGAAGTAAATGATAATGATATTAGTTTACAGTGCTCTAGGAAACTCCATTGATCCAAAGTATTTTGATATAGAAAATGATAAAGGAAAAATAAGACTAATGAAGGAAGCAACAAGACACTTGTGTAGAGGATGTTAAAGTACTGATTATGGGGGATTACACTTATAGAAAAATAGATTGGGAAAACTTAGATTCCCATAGGTATGATGAGTCTTGGGAGACAAATTCCTTGAAACTATACAGGACTTCCTGCATCAGCATGTCATGGAGCTCGACCTTGTCTTTTCTCATTGTAGCTCTTAATGAGAACCTGTGAATGTAGATGTTCCTTTAGCAAAGAGTGATCATGTAGTGCATGCTTGCTTGTGTGATATTTGGTGTTGGAGGATGCAAGAGGGGCACAAGATCCAGAGAGGAAGTACAATCATGGTAGTTATGTAGAAGTGATTAAGTTCTTTGAGAACCTCTATTTACTACTTCCTACCTGCCCAGAGAGTCTCTTCTGTCCTTATGAGGCTCCTGCAGCGCTCAGGAGGCCAGCCACGTCCACGGGTAGGGACCACAGGTCACAGGGTGTTGGAGAGGGAGATCTATGATAGTAGTGTGGACCAGAGTTACAGAATATTGTGTGAAACCTACAATGAAGGAGTCAGAACATGGGCACCCATGGAGGCCAATAGAGGAAGAGGATTGAAAGGAAGAGAGATATGGTTCGTTATGAAGTGCCATAAAGTGAGAGAGCCCAAGGATGTACTACGGCAGAGATACAGAAGACACTGCAGTCACACAGCATTAAGGAGAGCAAGAAATGAGCTCTGCAAAGTAAGGAGAGAAGAGTTGTGAGATCTTGAAAAAAAAAAGATCCTGTAAACAGCAAAAGACTGACCACAAGGTTTCCATAAGTTCATCAGGAATAAACTCCCGGTTAGAGAGCAACAAAGATGGTTCCAGAATTAAAAGAGCTGAATTGCTGGGAAAAGTTAGAGGTTTTGAATTTGCCCATCTTGGAAGAGAGAAGATTGAGGGGTGACCTGGTCACTACCTTTAGGGAAGGGTGAGAATTCTTCAGGATGGCAAGGAAATATGTAAGGATTTGAAGGATAAATGCAAGTGTTTTTGCCGTGGACAATATGCACCACTATTATGAAAGTGGGAGGGAAATGAAGTCTTGGAATGTATGATAATTGATAGAAATTACAAAAGCAGGTTGTTAAATTGGTTTGACCCATGTTAGACCCATGGTCCTGATGAAGTCTCCCCATATGTGCACTTACTAGACAACAAGAAATATTATTTGATAAGTGGAAGGGGTAGTTTCAAAGATTTTAGATAGGTCGGATGTTGTGCCTGTATTTGAAGGGGTATTGGGAAACTGCACTGAACTCCAGGCCAGTCTCACTATCAGGTGTGTTTTGTGAAACAGGAAAAATAATATGAAAGCATATGAATGACTACTGGTAATGAAGAAACTTTGTAATGGGGTGACAACACAGTCTTAGGAAAAGGAGATCATGTATAACCAATCTTTTAGACAGTTATGACAAGGTGAGCTCCATCTTAGATCTTAGAGAGGGATAGATGGAGTTTGTGTTCTTGGACTGCCAGAAAGTATATGACACTCCTCAAGAGAGGTTGATAAAAGCGTTAGATCTATAAGCAGGAAAAACGATGGGGTATTTCATTGAAGAGAAAAGTACCTTATTAGAAGAGAACAAAGAACACAGGTGAGAAGTGCATCCTCAGAGTGGGATGGGGTTACAAATGGCATACCACAGAGCTCAGTCTTGGGTCCACTACTGTTCATGATGTTTATGAGTGATTTGCTGTGGGTCAGAATTGTAACTGTACATGTTTGTGGTTGATACCAAGGTCTTGAATAGTTATGATTGTATCAGCCGATAGGGGGACATGGACAAAATCCAGCAGGGTCAAATAAATGGCTCTTGATTTTCATTTCAAGTAAATGCAAGGTAGTGTGGGTGGGATGAGGTGAAAGAAGGCCTTAGTATGATTATTATGTAGTGGGATGTAAATTACAGGAATCTTTGTGTGAAAGAGACTTAGGGTCAATATTGTGCCAACTCTCTTACCAGAGAATTGATAAGAGAATCGTTCAAGAGTCAAACTGTCAGTTGGCAGATAAAGCTCGTAAAAGCATCATTGGCAACTTAGCAACCACAAACACTCAGCACCTGTATAGTGATAGGAACCACAAGCACTCAGCACCTATACAGTGATAGCAACCACAAACACTCAGCACCTATACAGTGATAGAAAGACCCTCCTAGTACAATCCCACCTCAGCATGCTTGGCATTCAAGTTTTATGCAACAGGACTAGGCACCTCCCAATTAATTGCTGCATGACTAACCACCAGCCCCGAAGTAGAAATAAAAAGTTTACCCCCTGCCTCGCATATCAGCAGCCTCTACTCATAGATCTTCTCCTACCCCTAATGAATATAACTCAGACAAAACACAGAAACAACCTGAGAAATGCTAAACAGCCATCATAAACCACACTCCCCAGACATACAATCTTTTCATCTTGGCTTTAGACGTCACCCGTCCTTTCATTACAAAAAGTGCTTTAGTATATCCCAAGACTTTTCATGCTCTTAATGCAGCTACCACAATGAAGACACTGAATACTTATTACTTGCCTTGCTCTCTCTTCACATAGATGCACGTGGTATCACTTCACTTTGTGACCTGTGGTCCTGACCATTGGATGTGGCCAGCTTCCTGAGCACTGCAGTAGCTTGATAATCAAAGAGGAGAATCCTGTGTCAGGAAGAACAGAGGACTGAGCCTTAGAGGGAAATTCCTCACTTGGTCCCCTTCTCTGTTCCTTCTTTTGGAAAAGTAAAAACTTGAGTTGAGGATGCAAGGCATGGGCTAAAGATGAGGCTGTGTGGAGGAGGCTAGATGTATTGGAAATTAAATTTTTGCGGACAATATATGGTGTGAGGTGGTTTGATTGAGTATATAATGAAAGGGTAAGAGTGATGTGTGTTAATAGAAATTGGTTGAGATAGCTGAAGAGGGTGTGCTGAAATGGTGTGAACATATGGAGAGAATGAGTGACAAAGAGGATATATTTGTCAGAAGTGGAGGGAACAAGGAAAACAGTGAGACGAAATTGGAGATGGAAGGATGGAGTGAAAAAGATTTTGAGTAATTGGGGCCTTAACACGGAGGTGGGGGAAAGGCACACATGGGATAGAGTGAATTGGAATGATGTGGTGTATTGGGGTCAATGTGCTGTCAGTGGAGAGAACCAGAGTAATTGGGGCCTTAACATGGAGGTGGGGGAAAGGCACACATGGGATAGAGTGAATTGGAACGATGTGGTGTATTGGGGTCAAAGTGCTGTCAGTGGAGTGAACCAGGGTATGTGAAGCATCCAGGGTAAACCATGGAAAGTTCTTTGGGGCTGTGGTTTGGTGCATTACACATGACAGCAAAAGAATGGACGTGAGTGGATGTGGCCTTACTTTGTTCCTGGCACTACCTAGCTAACACAGGAAACAGTGATAAATTTTGAATGGGTTATAGATAGGGTTGTACGGAGGAGGGTGGATGTGTTGGAAATGAAATGTTTGAGGACAATATGTGGTGTGAGGTGGTTTGATTGAGTAAGTAATGAAAGGGTAAGAGAGATGTTGGGTAATAAAAAGAGAGTGTTTTAGAGAGCAGAAGAGGGTGTATTGAAATGGTTTGATCTCATGGAGAGAATAAGTGAGGAAAGATTGACAAAGAGGATATATGTGTCAGAGGTGGAGGGAACGAGAAGTGGGAGACCAAATTACAGGTGGAAGGATGGAGTGAAAAAGATTATGAGCAATCAGGGCCTGATCATACAGGAGGCTGAAAGGCGTGCAAGGAATAGAGTGAATTGGAACGATGTGGTATACCGGGGTGGAAGTGCTGTCAATGGATTGAACCAGGGCATGTGAAGCATTTGGGGTTAAACCTTGGAAAGTTTTGTGGGGCCTGGATGTGGAAAGGGAGCTGTGGTTTTGGTGCATTACACATGACAGGTAGAGACTGAGTGTGAATGAATGTGGCCTTTGTTGTCTTTTCCTAGCACTACCTCGCACATGCGCACTAGGGGAGGGGGTGCTATTTTGTGTGTGGGGGAGCGGCGGTGGGAATGGATGAATGCAGCACGTATGAATATGTACATGTGTATATATGTATATGTCTGTGTTTGTATATGTATGTATACATTGAACTGTATAGGTATGTATATGTGTGTGTGTGGGCGTTTATGTATATGCATGTGTATGTGGGTGGGTTGGGCCATTCTTTCGTCTGTTTCCTTGCACTACCTCGCTGACGTGGGAGACAGTGACGGGAATGAAGAAAGGCTGCAAGTATGAATTATGTACATGTCTGTATATGTATGTGTCTGTGTATGTATATGTATGTATACGTTGAAATGTATAGGTATGTATATGTGCGTGTGTGGACGTGTATGTATATACATGTGTATGTGGGTGGGTTGGGCCATTCTTTCGTTTGTTTCCTTGTGCTACCTTGCTAATGCGGGAGACAGAAACAAAGTATAATTAATAAATAAGAATAAATATATATGCAAAAAACCATAGGAAAATGAAACATGATAAGTTCAGGGGAGATACAAAGATGAGATAGAAGACATAGAACAGTTAGTTGATGTACAAGGAAGAGACATTGCTGAGACCTCATTGGTTTCGTATCTCATTGGTTAGTTTATTCCAACCATCCACTAACCGAATACTGAACTGGTACTTAACATCATTTCTAACTAGATCTTTGCCCAGCTTTTTGTACTGATTGTTGGTTATTCTGGTGCTGCATCTTTGAAGAATGATTATTATGAGTATTGTCCAGCTGATTTAAAAACTCAAAGGCTATTATCAGGTCACCCTCTGTCTCCTCTCCTCCATGGTGGATAGCTTTTTAGCCTCTCATTTTAGCTAGTCCTCTTAATTTAGGTATCATAATACCCACTAAATCAGATCTTTTTTGGTTCTTTAGGTGTGGTGATCAGATCATTAAGACATGATCCAGTTTTGGTCTGATATATTTAGTGAATGATTTATTGAACATGTCCTTGTTCGTATGCTTAAGTGAGATTTTCTTATATTTAGTTGCATTCAGTTTATCTCTCCTCTCAATTCTCCTGACATGTTGCTTTTGTAATAGATTAGGCACATTCTTAACCCATTAGACTCTCATTTGAGTCCTTTTTTAGTGAAGGAGTCCTGATCATACTCAGGA
This sequence comes from Panulirus ornatus, assembly GCF_036320965.1. Lineage (NCBI taxonomy): Eukaryota > Metazoa > Arthropoda > Malacostraca > Decapoda > Palinuridae > Panulirus > Panulirus ornatus. The sequence goes on from NC_092228.1 coordinate 20,404,264, forward strand.
CCTTTCTGAAAGCTCCTTTAAGTCGGGGCTGCACTACTTCCAGTATCATGGAAATGTAAACTACTTTGGAGGGAGAAGAGTTTTTTATGAGACTGAACTCCCAATGATATAGTGTCACCAAAGGTGACTTTTCACTCGTAACCAATTGCAGCCGGAGCTTGGTGATACCTATATGTATGTGTTGGTAATAGTGGACTCCACCTACTTGAGGTTACACTGTGATGTCACCATAGGCAAAGCTCTATTATTGGGAGTACAGTCTCATCAAAGAACTTCTCTTACCAAAGTAGTCTACTTTTCCCTGCTACTGAAATTAGTGTTGTCTTTAGCTGCAGGAGCCTTTAGATAGAACCTGATAACACCAGAACTTTTTTAGGGATATTGGCCCTTTAGAATATATATAACGTATTGATAGACATGGAGGAGAGAGACTTTTGAATGTAACTGTGCTGAAAGGGGCAGCTGGTGGGTTGTTAGATCACTATCTTGTAGAGGCGAGAGTGAAGATTTGTAAAGGTTTTCAAAAAAGAGGAGACAATGTCAGGGAGAAGAAAGTGATGAGAGTAAGTGAGCTTAGAAAGGAGATGTGTGAAAACATACCAGGAGAGATAGAGTACAGAATGGCAAAAGTTGAGAGCAAATGAAGTGAGGGGAGCGGGTGAGGATTGGGAGGTATTTAGGGAAGCAGTGCTTGCATGTGCATGAGATGCATGTGTCATGCAAAAGGTGGGAGGTGGGAAGATTAAGAAAGGGCAGTGAATGGTGGGATGAAGAAGTAAAGTTGCTTGTAAAAGAGAAAAAGAGGCATTTGGGCAATTGGGAGATGTATGAGAAAGTAGCAGGAAGTCAAGAGGAATATGTAGGGCTTGAAAAAGAGGGCAAATGAGAGTTGGGGTGAGAAAGTATCTAACTTTTGGGAGAATGAAAAATATGTTTTGAAAGAAGGTAAATGATGTGTGAAAGATGAGAAAAAAGATGGGCACATCAGTGAAGGAAGCAAAATGGGAAGTGATAACAGGTAGAGATTAAGCGAGGAGATAGAGTGAGTATTTTGAAGGTTTGTTGAATGTGTTTGATGATAGAGTGGCAGATATAGGGTGTTTAGATCGTGGTGGTATGCGAAATGAGAGAGTTAGGGAGAGTGCTTTGGTGAAAAGAGAAGAGGTGGTGAAAGGCTTGTGGAAGATGAGATCTGGCAAGGCAGGGGATTGGATAGCATTGCAGTTTATTTATTAAGAAATGGAGTGACTGTGTTGTTGATTGGTTGGTAAGGATATTAAGTGTATGTATGGATCATGGTGAAGTACCTGAGGATTGGAGGAATGCATGTATAGTGCTATTATATAAAGGCAAATGGGATAAAGGTTAGTGTTCAAACTACAGAGGCATAAGTTTTTTTTTAAGTATACCAGGAAAGTTATATGGGAAGGGAGTGATTGAGAGGGTAATGGCATATACAGAGCATCAGATTGGGAGGAGTAGTATGGTTTCAGAAGTGGTAGAGGATGTGTACATTAGGTGTTTGCTTTGAAGAATATGTGAGTGAAATACTTAGAAAAACAGATGGATTTGTGTGATGTATTTATGAACCAGAAAAACAGATGGATTTTGTATGAACCTGGAGAAGGCATATGATAGAGATGCTTTGTGGAAGGTGTTAAGAATATATGGTGCGGAAGGTAAGCTGCTAGAAGCAGTGAGAAATTTTTATCAAGGGTGCAAGGCATTTGAATGAGTAGGAAGAGAGAAGAGTGATTGGTTCCCAGTAAAGGTTGGTCTAGAGCAAGGGTGTAATGTCATTATGGTTGTTTAGTTTGTTTATTGATAGGGTGGTGAAGGAGCTAAATACAAGAGTTTTGGAGAGAGGGGCAAGCATACAGTCTGTTGGGATGAGAGGGCCTGGGAAGTGAGTCTGTTGTTTTTTGCTATTGATACAGCACTGGTGGCTGATTCATGTGAGGAACTGCAGAAGTTGGTGACTAATTTTGGAAGAGTCTGTGAAAGGAGAAAGTTGAGAATGAATATGAATAAAAGCAAGGTTATCAGGTTCAGCAGGATTGAGTGACAATTAGATAGGATATAAGATTGAATGGAGAAAAATTGGAGAAAGTGAAGTTTTAGGTGTCTTGGATTAAACTTGGCAGCAAATGGAGCTATGGACGTGGAAGTGAGTCACAGGGTAGGGGAGGGGGCAAAGGTTCTGGGAGCAATGAAGAATATGTGCAAAGAGAGAATGTTATCTCAGAGAGCAAAAATGGTTATGTTTGAAGGAATAGTAGTTGCAACAATATTAGTGAGGCATGGGCTATAGATAGGGTTGTACGGAGGAGGGTGGATGTGTTGGAAATCAAATGTTTGAGGACAGTATGTGGTGTGAGGTGGTTTGATAGAGTAATTAATGAAAGAGTAAGAGAAATGTGTGGTAATATAAAGAATGTGGTTGAGGGAACAGAAGAGGGTGTGTTGAAATGGTGTGGACATATGGAGAGAATGAGAGGAAAGGTTGACAAAGATATATGGGTCAGAAGTGGAGGGAACAAGAATTGGGAAACCAAATTAGAGGTGGAAGGATGGAGTGAAAAAGATTTTAAGCGATTAGGGCCTGAACATGCAAGAGGGTGAAAGTCGTGGACGGAATAGAGTGAATTGGAGCAACGTTATATACTGGGGTTAACATGCTGTCAGTGGACTGAGCCAGTGCATGTGAAAGGTTTGGAGCAAACCATGGAAAGGTCTGTGGGGCCTGGATTTGGATAAGGTGCTGTGGTTTCAGTGCATTGCACATGACAGTGAGAGAATGGATGTGAGTAGATGTGGCCTTTCTTTGTATGTGTCCTGATGCCACCTTGCTGATGCATTGGTTAGTGATGCTGCTTCCTGTGGTGCATGGTGGCACCAGGAATGGATAAAGGTGAGCAAGTATAGATATTTATATGTTGATATATGTATGTATGTATATGCATGTATGTGAATGGATAGTTCTTTCTTCATCTGTTTCCTGGCACTACCTCGCTGACACAGGAAATGGCAATATATGTATATATTTATATCTCACACACACACATAGGTGGATGCTACCATACTCCATCTGTTTAAGGTTACATTGTGAGTGAAAAATCACCTTTAGCGAGGCTGTATCATTGGGGGTACAGTCTCGTACAAAAAGATTTTCACTCCAAAGGAATGTATATTTCCAGTAGTGCAGCCTTAGGCTGCAGGACCCTGTGGGAAGGTCCTAGGTAACAACAGACTTCTTTCATTGAAATTAGTTTTGGGAATGTTGTAAATAGATGGAAATAAATGTAGGTTTTATGGGACTCTACCTGTTTCATGTTATGCTGCATGTGAAAAGTCATATGGTATGTATGTATGTGTTCACTCCTCTGTTCTTTAACGCTACCTCGCTAATGCAGGAAATGGTGAATATGTATGAGTGTGAACAATTGTGGCCTATCTTTTCTTAGCGCTACCTTGCACGTATGCGGGGGGAGGGGGGGGGGGTGCCATTTCATGTGTGGCAGGGTGGCAACGGGAATGGATGAAGGCAGCAGGTATGAATATTTACATGTGTATATATGTGTGTTTATGTATACATTGAAATATATAGGTATTTATATGTGCGTGTGTGGGCTTTTATGTATATACATGTGTGGGTGAGTGGGTTGGGCCATTCTTTCATCTATAAATAGATGAATATTTATTTTTGTTTATATTTATTACATTTTATCGCTGTTTCTCGCATCAGCGAGGTAGTGCTAGGAAACAGATGACGAATGGCCCATCAACTCATATGCACACACACACACACACACACACACACACACATATATATATATATATATATATATATATATATATATATATATATATATATATATATATTTTTAACTATTCACCATTTCCCGCGTTAGCGAGGTAGTGTTAAGAACAGAGGACTGGGCCATTGAGGGAATATCCTCACCTGGCCCCCTTCTCAGTTCCTTCCTTTGGAAAATTAAAAAGAATTGAGAGGGGAGGATTTCCAGCCCCCCCGATCCCTCCCCTTTTAGTCGCCTTCTACGACACACAGGGAATACGTGGGAAGTATTCTTTCTCCCCTATCCCCAGGGATAATATATATATATATATATATATATATATTTTTTTTTTTTTTTTTTTTTTTTTTTATACTTTGTCGCTGTCTCCCGCGTTAGCGAGGTAGCGCAAGGAAACAGACGAAAGAAATGGCCCAACCCTCCCCATACACATGTACATACACACGTCCACACATGCAAATATACATACCTACACAGCTTTCCATGGTTTACCCCGGACGCTTCACATGCCTTGATTCAATCCACTGACAGCACGTCAACCCCTGTATACCACATCGCTCCAATTCACTCTATTCCTTGCCCTCCTTTCACCCTCCTGCATGTTCAGGCCCCGATCACACAAAATCCTTTTCACTCCATCTTTCCACCTCCAATTTGGTCTCCCTCTTCTCCTCGTTCCCTCCACCTCCGACACATATATCCTCTTGGTCAATCTTTCCTCACTCATTCTCTCCATGTGCCCAAACCATTTCAAAACACCCTCTTCTGCTCTCTCAACCACGCTCTTTTTATTTCCACACATCTCTCTTACCCTTACGTTACTTACTCGATCAAACCACCTCACACCACACATTGTCCTCAAACATCTCATTTCCAGCACATCCATCCTCCTGCGCACAACTCTATCCATAGCCCACGCCTCGCAACCATACAACATTGTTGGAACCACTATTCCTTCAAACATACCCATTTTTGCTTTCCGGGATAATGTTCTCGACTTCCACAAATTTTTCAAGGCTCCCAAAATTTTCACCCCCTCCCCCACCCTATGATCCACTTCCGCTTCCATGGTTCCATCCGCTGACAGATCCACTCCCAGATATCTAAAACACTTCACTTCCTCCAGTTTTTCTCCATTCAAACTCACCTCCCAATTGACTTGACCCTCAACCCTACTGTACCTAATAACCTTGCTCTTATTCACATTTACTCTTAACTTTCTTCTTCCACACACTTTACCAAACTCCGTCACCAGCTTCTGCAGTTTCTCACATGAATCCGCCACCAGCGCTGTATCATCAGCGAACAACAACTGACTCACTTCCCAAGCTCTCTCATCCCCAACAGACCTCATACTTGCCCCTCTTTCCAAGACTCTTGCATTTACCTCCCTAACAACCCCATCCATAAACAAATTAAACAACCATGGAGACATCACACACCCCTGCCGCAAACCTACATTCACTGAGAACCAATCACTTTCCTCTCTTCCTACACGTACACATGCCTTACATCCTCGATAAAAACTTTTCACTGCTTCTAACAACTTGCCTCCCACACCATATATTCTTAATACCTTCCACAGAGCATCTCTATCAACTCTATCATATGCCTTCTCCAGATCCATAAATGCTACATACAAATCCATTTGCTTTTCTAAGTATTTCTCACATACATTCTTCAAAGCAAACACCTGATCCACACATCCTCTCCCACTTCTGAAACCACACTGCTCTTCCCCAATCTGATGCTCCGTACATGCCTTCACCCTCTCAATCAATACCCTCCCATATAATTTACCAGGAATACTCAACAAACTTATACCTCTGTAATTTGAGCACTCACTCTTATCCCCTTTGCCTTTGTACAATGGCACTATGCACGCATTCCGCCAATCCTCAGGCACCTCACCATGAGTCATACATACATTAAATAACCTTACCAACCAGTCAACAATACAGTCACCCCCTTTTTTAATAAATTCCACTGCAGTACCATCCAAACCTGCTGCCTTGCCGGCTTTCATCTTCCGCAAAGCTTTTACTACCTCTTCTCTGTTTACCAAATCATTTTCCCAAACCCTCTCACTTTGCACACCACCTTTACCCAAACACCCTATATCTGCCACTCTGTCATCAGACACATTCAACAAACCTTCAAAATACTCATTCCATCTCCTTCTCACATCACCACTACTTGTTATCACCTCCCCATTTACGCCCTTCACTGAAGTTCCCATTTGCTCCCTTGTCTTACGCACCCTATTTACCTCCTTCCAGAACATCTTTTTATTCTCCCTAAAATTTACTGATAGTCTCTCACCCCAACTCTCATTTGCCCTTTTTTTCACCTCTTGCACCTTTCTCTTGACCTCCTGTCTCTTTCTTTTATACTTCTCCCACTCAATTGCATTTTTTCCCTGCAAAAATCGTCCAAATGCCTCTCTCTTCTCTTTCACTAATACTCTTACTTCTTCATCCCACCACTCACTACCCTTTCTAAACAGCCCACCTCCCACTCTTCTCATGCCACAAGCATCTTTTGCGCAATCCATCACTGATTCCCTAAATACATCCCATTCCTCCCCCACTCCCCTTACTTCCATTGTTCTCACCTTTTTCCATTCTGTACACAGTCTCTCCTGATACTTCTTCACACAGGTCTCCTTCCCAAGCTCACTTACTCTCACCACCTTCTTCACCCCAACATTCACTCTTCTTTTCTGAAAACCCATACTAATCTTCACCTTAGCCTCCACAAGATAATGATCAGACATCCCTCCAGTTGCACCTCTCAGCACATTGACATCCAAAAGTCTCTCTTTCGCACGCCTGTCAATTAACACGTAATCCAATAACGCTCTCTGGCCATCTCTCCTACTTACATAAGTATACTTATGTATATCTCGCTTTTTAAACCAGGTATTCCCATATATATATATATATATATATATATATATATATATATATATATATATATATATATATATATATTTTTTTTTTAATTTTCCAAAAGACGGAACAGAGAAGGGGGCCAGGTGAGGGTATTCCCTCAAAGGCCCAGTCCTCTGTTCTTAATGCTACCTCGCTAACGCGGGAAATGGCGAATAGTTTAAAAGAAAGAAAAAGAAATATATATTTAAACCAGGTATTCCCCATCACCAGTCCTTTTTCAGCACATAAATCTCCAAGCTCTTCACCATTTCCATTTACAACACTGAACACCCCATGTATACCAATTATTCCCTCAACTGCCACATTACTCATCTTTGCATTCAAATCACCCATCACAGTGAATGTAGGTTTGCGGCAGGGGTGTTTGATGTCTCCATGGTTGTTTAATTTGTTTATGGATGGGGTTGTTAGGGAGGTGAATGCAAGAGTTTTGGAAAAAGGGGCAAGTATGAAGTCTGTTGTGGATGAGAGAGCTTGGGAAGTGAGTCAGTTGTTGTTCGCTGAAGATACAGCGCTGGTGGCTGATACATGTGAGAAACTGCAGAAGCTGGTGACTGGGTTTGGTAAAGTGTGTGAAAGAAGAAAGTTAAGAGTAAATGTGAATAAGAGCAAGGTTATTAGGTACAGTAGGGTTGAGGGTCAAGGCAATTGGGAGGTAAGTTTGAATGGAGAAAAACTGGAGGAAGTAAAGTGTTTTAGATATCTGGGAGTGGATCTGGCAGTGGATGGAACCATGGAAGCAGAAGTGAATCATAGGGTGGGGGAGGGGGCGAAAATCCTGGGAGCATTGAAGAATGTGTGGAAGTCGAGAACATTATCTCGGAAAGCAAAAATGGGTATGTTTGAAGGAATAGTGGTTCCAACAATGTTGTATGGTTGCGAGGCGTGGGCTATGGGTAGAGTTGTGCGCAGGAGGGTGGGTGTGCTGGAAATGAGATGTTTGAGGACAGTGTGTGGTGTGAGGTGGTTTGATCGAGTAAGTAATGTAAGGGTAAGAGAGATGTGTGGAAATAAAAAGAGCGTTTTTGAGAGAGCAGAAGAGGGTGTTTTGAAATGGTTTGGGCACATGGAGAGAATGAGTGAGGAAAGATTGACCAAGAGGATATATGTGTCGGAGGTGGAGGGAACGAGAAGTGGGAGACCAAATTGTAGGTGGAAAGATGGAGTGAAAAAGATTTTGAGTGATCGCGGCCTGAGCATGCAGGAGGGTGAAAGGAGGGCAAGGAATAGAGTGAATTGGATCGATGTGGTATACCGGTGTTGACGTGCTGTCAGTGGATTGAATCAGGGCATGTGAAGCGTCTGGGGTAAACCATGGAAAGTTGTTTGGGGCCTGGATGTGGAAAGGGAGCTGTGGTTTGGGCATTATTGCATGACAGCTGGAGACTGAGTGTGAACGAATGGGGCTTTTGTTATCTTTTCCTAGCGCTACCTCGCACACATGAGGGGGGAGGGGAATGGTATTCCATGTGTGGCGAGGTGGTGATGGGAATGAATAAAGGCAGACAGTGTGAAATATGTGCATGGGTATATATGTATGTGTCTGTGTGTGTATATATATGTGTACATTGAGATGTATAGGTATGTATATTTGCGTGTGTGTATATACATGTGTATGGGGGTGGGTTGGGCCATTTCTTTCTTCTGTTTCCTTGCGCTACCTCGCAAATGCGGGAGACAGCAAAAAAAAAAAAATATATATATATATATCCCATACACGCACATATACATATGTATATATACATATCAGCATATAAATACATACACAGACATATATACACATGCACATATTCATACTTGCTTGCCTTCATCCGTTCCTGTCACTACACCACCCCACAGGAAGCAGCATCGTCACCTCCCGCTTCAGCGAGGTAGCACCAAGATAACAGACAAAAGACTACATTAATTCACTCTCAGTGTCTAGCTGTCACGTGTAATGCACCAAAACCACAGCTCCCTATCCGCATCCAGGCCCCACAGACCTTTCCATTGGGAATACCTGGTTTAAAAAGAGAGATATACATAAGTATATGTACGTAAGTAGGAGAGATGGCCAGAGACCGTTATTGGATTACATGTTAATTGATAGGCACATGAAAAAGAGACTTTTGGATGTTAATGTGCTGAGAGGTGCAACTGGAGGGATGTCTGATCATTAACTTGTGGAGGCAAAGGTGAAGATTTGTAGAGGTTTTCAGAAAAGAAGAGAGAATGTTGGGGTGAAAAGAGTGGTGAGAGTAAGTGAGCTTGGGAAGGAGACTTGTGTGAGGAAGTACCAGGAGAGACTGAGTACAGAATGAAAAAAGGTGAGAACAAAGGAGGTAAGGGGAGTGGGGAAGGAATGGGATGTATTTAGGGAAGCAATGATGGCTTGCGCAAAAGATGCTTGTGGCATGAGAAGCGTGGGAGGTGGGCAGATTAGAAAGGGTAGTGAGTGGTGGGATGAAGAAGTAAGATTATTAGTGAAAGAGAAGAGAGAGGCATTTGGATAATTTTTGCAGGGAAATAATGCGAATGACTGGGTGATGTATAAAAGAAAAAGGCAGGTGGTCAAGAAAAAGGTGCAAGAGGTGAAAAAGAGGGCAAATGAGAGTTGGGGCGAGAGAGTATCATTAAATTTTAGGGAGAATAAAAAGATGTTCTGGAAGGAGGTAAATAAAGTGCGTAAGACAAGGGAACAAATGGGGACTTCAATGAAGGGGGCTAATGGGGAGGTGATAACAAGTAGTGGTGATGTAAGGAGATGGAGTGGATATTTTGAAGGTTTGTTGAATGTGTTTGATAATAGAGTGGCAGATATAGGGTGTTTTGGTTGAGGTGGTGTGCAGAGTGAGAGGGTTAGGGAAAATGATTTTGTAAACAGGGAAGAGGTAGTAAAAGCTCTGCGGAAGATGAAAGCCGGCAAGGCAACGATTTGGATGGTATTGCAGTGGAATTTATTAAAAAAGGGGGTGACTGTATTGTTGACTGGTTGGTAAGGTTATTTAATGTATGTATGACTCATGGTGAGGTGCCTAAGGACTGGCAGAATGCTTGCATAGTGCCATTGTACAAAGGCAAAGGGGATAAAAGTGAGTGCTCAAATTACAGAGGTATAGGTTTGTTGAGTATTCCTGGAAAATTATCTGGGAGGGTATTGATTGAGAGGTTGAAGGCATGTACAGAGCATCAGATTGGGGAAGAGCAGTGTGGTTTCAGAAGTGGTAGAGGATGTGTGGATCAGGTGTTTGCTTTGAAGAATGTATGTGAGAAATACTTAGAAAAACAAATGTATTTGAATGTAGCATTTATGGATCTGGAGAAGGCATATGATAGAGTTGATAGAGATGCTCTGTGGAAGGTATTAAGAATATGTGGTGTGGGAGGTAAGTTGTTAAAAGCAGCGAAAAGTTTTTATCGAGGATGTAAGGCATGTGTACGTGTAGGAAGAGAGGAAAGTGGTTGGTTTTCAGTGAATATAGGTTTGTGGCAGGGGTGTGTGATGTCTCTATGGTTGTTTAATTTGTTTATGGATGGGGGTTGTTAGGGAGGTGAATGCAAGAGTTTTGGAAAGAGGGGCAAGTATGAAGTCTGTTGTGGATGAGAGAGCTTGGGAAGTGAGTCAGTTGTTGTTTGCTGATGATACAGCGCTGGTGGCTGATTCATGTGAGAAACTGCAGAAGCTGGTGACTGAGTTTGGTACAGTGTGTGAAAAAAGAAAGCAGAGAGTAAATGTGAATAAGAGCAAGGTTATTAGGTACATTAGGGTTGAGGGTCAAGTCAATTGGGAGGTAAGTTTGAATGGAGAAAAACTGGAGGAAGTGAAGTGTTTTACATATCTGTTAGTGGATTTGGCAGCGGATGGAACCATGGAAGCAGAAGTGAATCATAGGGTGGGGGAGGGGGCAAAAATTCAGGGAGCGTTGAAGAATGTGTGGAAGTCAAGAACATTATCTCCGAAAGCAAAAATGGCTATGTTTGAAGGAATAGTGGTTCCAACAATGTTGTATGGTTGCGAGGCGTGGGCTATGGATAGAGTTGTGCGCAGGAGGGTGGATGTGGTGGAAATGAGATGTTTTAGGACCATATGTGGTGTGAGGTGGTTTGATCGAGTAAGTAATAATAGGGTAAGAGAGATGTGTGGTAATAAAAAGAGTGTGGTTGAGAGAGCAGAGGAGGGTGTTTTGAAATGGTTTGGTCACATGGAGAGAATGAGTGAGGAAAGATTGACCAAGAGGATATATGTGTCAGAGGTGGAGGGAACGAGGAGAAGTGGGAGACCAAATTGGAGGTGGAAAAAAGATTTTAAGTGATCGGGGCCTAAACATGCAGGAGGGTGAAAGGTGTGCAAGGAATATAGTGAATTGAAACGATGTGGTATACCGGGGTCGACATGCTGTCAATGGATTGAAGCAGGGCATGTGAAGCGTCTAGGGTAAACCATGGAAAGTTCTGTGGGGCCTGGATGTGGAAAGGGAGTTGTGGTTTTGGTGCATTATTACATGACAGCTAGAGACTGAGTGTGAACGAATGTGGCCTTTGTTGTCTTTTCCTAGTGTTACCTCGCACACATAAGGGGGAGGGGTTGTTATTGCATGTGTGGCAAGGGGGTGATGGAAATGAAAGGCAGATAGTATGAATTATGTACATGTGTATATATGTATATGTCTGTGTGTGTATATATATGTATATGTTGAGATGTATAGGTATGCATATTTGTGTGTGTGGAAGTGTATGTATATACATGTGTATGTGGGTGGGTTGGGCCATTCTTTCGTCTGTTTCCTTGCGCTACCTTGCAAACGCGGGAGACAGCGACAGAGCAAAATATATATATATATATATATATATATATATATATATATATATATATATATAAATTCCCTGGGGATAGGGGAGAAAGAATACTTCCCACGTATTCCCTGCGTGTCGTAGAAGGCAACTAAAAGGGAAGGGAGCGGGGGGCTGGAAATCCTCCCCTCTCGTTTTTTTTTTTTTTTTTTTTTAATTTTCCAAAAGAAGGAACAGAGAAGAGGTCCAGGTGAGGATATTCCCCCAAAGGCCCAGTCCTCTGTTCTAAACGCTACCTCGCTATCGCGGGAAATAGCGAATAGTATGAAAAAAAAAAAAAAAAAATATATATATATATATATATATATATATATATATATATATATATATATATATATATATATATATATATATATATCCCTGGGGATAGGGGAGAAAGAATACTTCCCACGTATTCCCTGCGTGTCGTAGAAGGCGACTAGAAGGGAAGGGAGTGGGGGGCTGGAAATCCTCCCCTCTCATTTTTTTTTAATTTTCCAAAAGAAGGAACAGAGAAGGGGGCCAGGTGAGGATATTCCCTCAAAGGCCCAGTCCTCTGTTCTTAACGATACCTAGCTAATGCGGGAAACGGCGAATAGTATGAAAGAAAGAAGAAATATATATATATATATATATATATATATATATATATATATATATTTTTTTTTTTTTGCTTTGTCGCTGTCTCCCACGCCTGCAAGGTAGCGCAAGGAAACAGACGAAAGAAATGGCCCAACCCACCCCCACACACATGCACACACACACACACACGTCCACACACGCAAACATACACACCTACACATATACACACATGCACACAATTCACACTGTCTGCCCCTACTCACCCCCATCGCCACCCCGCCACACACGGAATAACATCCCCCTCCCCCCTCATGTGCGCGAGGCAGCTCCAGGAAAAGATAACAAAGGCCCCATTTGCTCACACTCAGTCTCCAGCTGTCATGCAATAATGCCAGAAACCACAGCTCCCTTCCCACATCCAGGCCTGACAGAACTTTCCATGGTTTACCCCAGACACTTCACATGCCCTGATTCAATCCATTGACAGCATGTCGACCCCGGTATACCACATCGATCCAGTTCACTCTATTCCTTGCCAGCCTTTCACCCTCCTGCATGTTCAGGCCCCGATCACTCAAAATCTTTTTTTCTCCATCTTTCCACCTCCAATTTGGTCTCCCACTTCTCCTCGTTCCGTCCACCTCCGACACATATATCCTCTTGGTCAATCTTTCCTCACTCATTCTCTCCATGTGCCCAAACCATTTCAAAACACCCTCTTCTGCTCTCTCAACCACGCTCTTTTTATTTCCACACATCTCTCTTACCCTTACATTACTTACTCGATCAAACCACCTCACACCACATATTGTCCTCAAACATCTCATTTCCAGCACATCCACCCTCCTGCGCACAACTCTATCCATAGCCCACGCCTCGCAACCATACAACATTGTTGGAACCACTATTCCTTCAAACATAGCCATTTTTGCTTTCGGAGATAATGCTCTTGACTTCCAAACATTCTTCAATGCTCCCAGGATTTTCACCCCCTCCCCCACCCTATGATTTACTTCCGCTTCCATGGTTCTATATATATATATTCTTCTTTCTTTTCTTTCAAACTATTCGCCATTTCCCGCATTAGCGAGGTAGCGTTAAGAACAGAGGACTGGGCCTTAGAGGGAATACCCTCACCTGGCCCAATTCTCTGTTCCTTCTTTTGGAAAAATAAAAAAAAGCGAGAGGGGAGGATTTCCAGCCCCCCCCGCTCCCTCCCCTTTTAGTCGCCTTCTACGACACGCAGGGAATACGTGGGAAGTATTCTTTCTCCCCTATCCCCAGGGAATATATATATATATATATATATATATATATATATATATATATATATATATATATATATATATATAATTCATATATATGTACATACATACATATATATAACCACGAGGATAATGAAACACGATTAGTTCCCAAGTGCACATTCATGTAATTGTCACATCACCTGGGGAGGTATAAGAATGAGATAGAAGACATAGAACAGTCAGTTGATATGCAAGGAAGAAACGTAGCTAAGATGCCATTGGTAAACAAATGTTACTGGATGATGGTTTTCTGGTCTAGCATTGTGCCAGTCATAAAATACTGTACATACTGTAGGGAATATCTTAATCAAAAAATCACCAGAAAATTCTGTGGGCTGTGTTTACAGAATCCCATTTAAAAACTGTTATATGTTTTATGTTGGGTAGACTGTTAAGGATCTTTATGTTAGACTTAAGAACATAAGTATAGTATATGAACAGGACAAGAATCGTATGCTTTGCTTAATCATGTTGAAAATTATGACCTTTGTTTTGACTGAAGTAACTGTAATTTAGTTATTAACTATAACTCCTTTAGCACAAGAAATATAATTCAGTCTTCTATTATTGAATCCACAAAGGATTGTAAAATTTATATTAATGAAGGTCTATACAAACTGAATAGCTTTGTCGTAAGCAAAATTTTTAAACATCCCTTTCATGTCCACATAATGATAAAATTTTTATGACAGGGCATGATGCCAGACCCAAACTTCACCAACCGGTACGCTTCTTTACCTATGGTGTATTAGCTATATCTCTCCTTGTTTATCAACTGCTTGGTCTCTGTCTTCTATCTCTTTCTTGTATCTCCCCTTACGATGTAATCATTACACAAAAGTGCACTTGGGAACTTATTGTGTTTCATTTTCCTCTTACAGCTTGATTGCCCAGCACTCTCTGCACATAGACGCATACACATCACACCACATTGTGACTTATGTTCTTGACCAGTAGCAGTGCTAAAATCTTAGGTGCTACTGGAGCCTCATGAAAGTAGAAGAGACTCATAGGTCAGGAAATAAGTGTATGTATATTATTATTATTATTATTATTATTATTATTATTATTATTATTATTATTTATTATTATTATTATTATTATTATTATTATTATTTTCTTTCTTTTTCTTTCAAACTATTCGCCATTTCCCGCATTAGCGAGGTAGCGTTAAGAACAGAGGACTGGGCCTTAGAGGGAATATCCTCACCTGGGTGGCTGGAAATCCTCCCCTCTCATTTTTTTTTTAATTTTCCAAAAGAAGGAACAGATTATTATTATTATTATTATTATTATTATTATTATTATTATTATTATTATTATTATAAGCTGCAGAAGCTGGTGTCGTGAGTTTGGAGGAATATGCAGAAGATTAATTTTGAAAGTAAATGTAAATCAAGCAAAGGTTAGCAGGGGAGAGAGGCAGGTTGGTTGGAGTGTGACCTTGAATGGAGAGAACCTTTAGAAAGTGGAAAGTGTTAGATACCTTGTAATGGATTCTGCAGCTGATGGAACCATGGAAGCTGAATTAAGCCATAGGGTTGGTGAGAGGGCTATGGTCTTGAGTGTACTGAGGAGTTTGGGGAAAGATAAGTTACTGTCTCTAAGGGAAAAGATGGGTGTGTTTGAGGTTATTGTAGTCCCGATGGTGTTGTATGAATGTAAAGCTTGGGGTGTAGATGAAAAGGTACAGATGTGGACGGATGAATAAAGAATACAGTGCTGGAGGGAAATATATTGTGTAAGATGGGTAGATTGATTTAGTAATGATATGTTAAGAAAGAGATGTTTGGTAGTAAGAGGAGTGTGTTTGAGAGAGATGAAGAGGGTTTACTGAAATGGTTTGGACAAAGGGAGAGGATGAGTGTGGAAAGACAAACCAAGAAGGTATGCATGCAGGAAGCAGAGAGGACAAGGAGACAGGAAGGCTGAATTGGAGATGGAAGAATGGAGTAAAACATGCTTTTAGGGCTCAGGATTATTATTATACTTGATCGCCGTTTCCTGCATCAGCGAGATAGCACCAGGAAACAGACAAAGAATGGCTTATTGGGGCCTGAACATTGAGGAGGGTAAGAGGTGTGCAAGGAATAGAGTGAATTGGAACGATATGGTACAGGGGTTGATTTGCTGTCAATGGACTGATCAAAGGCCTGTGAAATGTTTAGGGTAAACCATGGAAAAGTCTTTGGGGCCCTGGATGTGGATAGGAAGCTGTGGTTTCAGTGCATTATGCATGACAGCTAGAGACTGAATGTGAATGAATGTGGTCTTTTTGTCTGTTTTCCTGGTGCTGCGTCGCTAAGGCAGGGGGCAGTGATGCTGTTTCCTGCGGGGCAAGTGGCACTGAGAATGGATTGAAGGCGAGCAAGTATATATATATATATATATATATATATATATATATATATATATATATCAGCGAACAACAACTGACTCACTTCCCAAGCTCTCTCATCCCCAACAGACTTCATACTTGCCCCTCTTTCCAAAACTCTTGCATTCACCTCCCTAACAACCCCATCCATAAACAAATTAAACAACCATGGAGACATCACACACCCCTGCCGCAAACCTACATTCACTGAGAACCAATCACTTTCCTCTCTTCCTACACGTACACATGCCTTACATCCTCGATAAAAACTTTTCACAGCTTCTAACAACTTGCCTCCCACACCATATATTCTTAATACCTTCCACAGAGCATCTCTATCAACTCTATCATATGCCTTCTCCAGATCCATAAATGCTACATACAAATCCATTTGCTTTTCTAAGTATTTCTCACATACATTCTTCAAAGCAAACACCTGATCCACACATCCTCTACCACTTCTGAAACCATACTGCTCTTCCCCAATCTGATGCTCTGTACATGCCTTCACCTTCTCAATCAATACCTTCCCATATAATTTGCCAGGAATACTCAACAAACCTCTGTAATTTGAGCACTCACTCTTATCCCCTTTGCCTTTGTACAATGGCACTATGCACGCATTCCACCAATCCTCAGGCACCTCACCATGAGTCATACATACATTAAATAACCTTACCAACCAGTCAACAATACAGTCACCCCCTTTTTTAATAAATTCCACTGCAATACCATCCAAACCTGCTGCCTTGCCGGCTTTCATCTTCCGCAAAGCTTTTACTACCTCTTCTCTGTTTACCAACTCATTTTCCCTAACCCTCGCACTTTGCACACCACCTCGACCAAAACACCCTATATCTGCCACTCTATCATCAAACACATTCAACAAACCTTCAAAATACTCACTCCATCTCCTTCTCACATCACCACTACTTGTTATCACCTCCCCATTTGCGCCCTTCACTGAAGTTCCCATTTGCTCCCTTGTCTTACGCACTTTATTTACCTCCTTCCAGAACATCTTTTTATTCTCCCTAAAATTTAATGATACTCTCTCACCCCAACTCTCATTTGCCCTTTTTTCACCTCTTGCACCTTTCTCTTGACCTCCTGTCTCTTTCTTTTATACGCGAGTCAGTTGTTGTTCGCTGATGATACAGCGCTGGTGGCTGATTCATGTGAGAAACTGCAGAAGCTGGTGACTGAGTTTGGTAAAGTGTGTGAAAGAAGAAAGTTAAGAGTAAATGTGAATAAGAGCAAGGTTATTAGGTACAGTAGGGTTGAGGGTCAATTCAATTGGGAGGTGAGTTTGAGTGGAGAAAAACTGGAGGAAGTGAAGTGTTTTAGATATCTGGGAGTGGATCTGGCAGCGGATGGAACCATGGAAGCGGAAGTGGATCATAGGGTGGGGGAGGGGGCGAAAATTCTGGGAGCCTTGAAGAATGTGTGGAAGTCGAGAACATTATCTCGGAAAGCAAAAATGGGTATGTTTGAAGGAATAGTGGTTCCAACAATGTTGTATGGTTGCGAGGCGTGGACTATGGATAGAGTTGTGCGCAGGAGGATGGATGTGCTGGAAATGAGATGTTTGAGGACAATGTGTGGTGTGAGGTGGTTTGATCGAGTAAGTAACGTAAGGGTAAGAGAGATGTGTGGAAATAAAAAGAGCGTGGTTGAGAGAGCAGAAGAGGGTGTTTTGAAATGGTTTGGTCACATGGAGAGAATGAGTGAGGAAAGAATGACCAAGAGGATATATGTGTCGGAGGTGGAGGGAACGAGGAGAAGAGGGAGACCAAATTGGAGGTGGAAAGATGGAGTGAAAAAGATTTTGTGTGATCGGGGCCTGAACATGCAGGAGGGTGAAAGGAGGGCAAGGAATAGAGTGAATTGGAGCGATGTGGTATACCGGGGTTGACGTGCTGTCAGTGGATTGAATCAAGGCATGTGAAGCGTCTGGGGTAAACCATGGAAAGCTGTGTAGGTATGTATATTTGCGTGTGTGGACGTATGTATATACATGTGTATGGGGGTGGGTTGGGCCATTTCTTTCGTCTGTTTCCTTGCGCTACCTCGCAAACGCGGGAGACAGCGACAAAGCAAAAAAAAATATATATATATATATATATATATATATATATATATATATATATATATATATATATATATATATATATATATTTTTTTCATACTATTCTCCATTTCCCGCGATAGCGAGGTAGCGTTAAGAACAAAGGACTGGGCCTTTGAGGGAATATCCTCACCTGGCCCCCTTCTGTGTTCCTTCTTTTGGAAAATCAAAAAAGAAAAAAAAATGAGAGGGGAGGATTTCCAGCCCCCCGCTCCCTTCCCTTTTAGTCGCCTTCTACGACACGCAGGGAATATGTGGGAAGTATTCTTTCTCCCCTATCCCCAGGGGTGTGTGATGTCTCCATGGTTGTTTAATTTGTTTATGGATGGGGTTGTTAGGGAGGTGAATGCAAGAGTTTTGGAAAGAGGGGCAAGTATGAAGTCTGTTGGGGATGAGAGAGCTTGGGAAGTGAGTCAGTTGTTGTTCGCTGATGATACAGCGCTGGTGGCTGATTCATGTGAGAAACTGCAGAAGCTGGTGACTGAGTTTGGTAAAGTGTGTGAAAGAAGAAAGTTAAGAGTAAATGTGAATAAGAGCAAGGTTATTAGGTACAGTAGGGTTGAGGGTCAAGACAATTGGGAGGTGAGTTTGAATGGAGAAAGGCTGGAGGAAGTGAAGTGTTTTAGATATCTGGGAGTGGATCTGGCAGCGGATGGAACCATGGAAGCGGAAGTGGATCATAGGGTGGGGGAGGGGGCAAAGATTCTGGGAGCCTTGAAGAGTGTGTGGAAGTCAAGAACATTATCTCGGAAAGCAAAAATGGGTATGTTTGAAGGAATAGTGGTTCCAACAATGTTGTATGGTTACGAGGCGTGGGCTATGGATAGAGTTGTGCGCAGGAGGATGGATGTGCTGTAAATGAGATGTTTGAGGACAATGTGTGGTGTGAGGTAGTTTGATCGAGTAAGTAACGTAAGGGTAAGAGAGATGTGTGGAAATAAAAAGAGCGTGGTTGAGAGAGCAGAAGAGGGTGTTTTGAAATGGTTTGGGCACATGGAGAGAATGAGTGAGGAAAGATTGACCAAGAGGATATATGTGTCGGAGGTGGAGGGAATGAGGAGAAGTGGGAGACCAAATTGGAGGTGGAAAGATGGAGTGAAAAAGATTTTGTGTGATCGGGGCCTGAACATGCAGGAGGGTGAAAGGAAGGCAAGGAATAGAGTGAATTGGATCGATGTGGTATACCGGGGTTGACGTGATGTCAGTGGATTGAATCAGGGCATGTGAAGCGTCTGGGGTAAACCATGGAAAGCTGTGTAGGTATGTATATTTGTGTGTGTGGACGTATGTATATACATGTGTAAGGGGGTGGGTTGGGCCATTTCTTTCATCTGTTTCTTTGCGCTACCTCGCAAACGCGGGAGACAGCGATAAAGAAATATATACATATATATATATATATATATATATATATATATATATATATATATATATATATGGTATTGCAGTGGAATTTATTAAAAAAGGGGGTGACTGTATTGTTGACTGGTTGGTAAGGTTATTTAATGTATGTATGACTCATGGTGAGGTGCCTGAGGATTGGCGGAATGCGTGCATAGTGCCATTGTACAAAGGCAAAGGGGATAAGAGTGAGTGCTCAAATTACAGAGGTATAAGTTTGTTGAGTATTCCTGGTAAATTATATGGGAGGGTATTGATTGAGAGGGTGAAGGCATGTACAGAGCATCAGATTGGGGAAGAGCAGTGTGGTTTCAGAAGTGGTAGAGGATGTGTGGATCAGGTGTTTGCTTTGAAGAATGTATGTGAGAAATGCTTAGAAAAGCAAATGGATTTGTATGTAGCATTTATGGGTCTGGAGAAGGCATATGATAGAGTTGATAGAGATGCTCTGTGGAAGGTATTAAGAATATATGGTGTGGGAGGCAAGTTGTTAGAAGCAGTGAAAAGTTTTTATCAAGGATGTAAGGCATGTGTACGTGTAGGAAGAGAGGAAAGTGATTGGTTCTCAGTGAATGTAGGTTTGCGGCAGGGGTGTGTGATGTCTCCATGGTTGTTTAATTTGTTTATGGATGGGGTTGTTAGGGAGGTGAATGCAAGAGTTTTGGAAAGAGGGGCAAGTATGAAGTCTGTTGTGGATGAGAGAGCTTGGGAAGTGAGTCATTTGTTGTTCGCTGATGATACAGCGCTGGTGGCTGATTCATGTGAGAAACTGCAGAAGCTGGTGACTGAGTTTGGTAAAGTGTGTGAAAGAAGAAAGTTAAGAGTAAATGTGAATAAGAGCAAGGTTATTAGGTACAGTAGGGTTGAGGGTCAAGTCAAATGGGAGGTAAGTTTGAATGGAGAAAAACAGGAGGAAGTAAAGTGTTTTAGATATCTGGGAGTGGATCTGGCAGTGGATGGAACCATGGAAGTGGAAGTAAATCATAGGGTGAGGGAGGGGGCAAAAATCCTGGGAGCCTTGAAGAATGTGTGGAAGTCGAGAACATTATCTCAGAAAACAAATATGGGTATGTTTGAAGGAATAGTGGTTCCAACAATATTGTATGGTTGCGAGGCATGGGCTATGGATAGAGTTGTGCGCAGGAGGGTGGATGTGCTGGAAATGAGATGTTTGAGGACAGTGTGTGGTGTGAGGTGGTTTGATCGAGTAAGTAATAATAGGGTAAGAGAGATGTGTGGAAATAAAAAGAGCATTTTTGAGAGAGCAGAAGAGGGTGTTTTGAAATGGTTTGGGCACATGGAGAGAATGAGTGAGGAAAGATTGACCAAGAGGATATATGTGTTGGAGGTGGAGGGAACGAGGAGAAGTGGGAGACCAAATTGGAGGTGGAAAGATGGAGTGAAAGAGATTTTGTGTGATCGGGGCCTGAACATGCAGGAGGGTGAAAGGAGGGCAAGGAATAGAGTGAATTGGATCGATGTGGTATACGGGGGTTGACGTGCTGTCAGTGGATTGAATCAGGGCATGTGAAGCGTCTGGGGTAAACCATGGAAAGTTGTGTGGGGCCTGGATGTGGAAAGGGAGCTGTGGTTTCGGGCATTATTGCATGACAGCTAGAACTGAGTGTAAACGAATGGGGCGTTTGTCGTCTTTTCCTAGTGCTACCTCGCACACATGAGGGGGGAGGGGGGATGGTATTCCATGTGTGGCGAGGTGGCGATGGGAATGAATAAAGGCAGACAGTGTGAATTGTGTGCATGTGTATATATGTATGTGTCTGTGTGTGTATATATATGTGTACATTGAGATGTATAGGTATGTATATTTCCGTGTGTGGACGTGTATGTATATACATTGTGTATGGGGGTGGGTTGGGCCATTTCTTTCGTCTGTTTCCTTGAGCTACCTCGCAAACGCGGGAGACAGCGACAAAGCAAAATAATTATAATAAAAAAATATATATATCATACATATTCACTATTTCCCACACTTGCGAGGTACCATTAAGAACAGAGGAGTGAGCCTTTGAGGGAATATCCTCACTTGTCCCCTTTCTCTGTTCTTTTTCTGGAAAAGTTAAAAACGAGAATGTGAGGATTTCAAGTCCCCTGCCCCCTCCCCTTTAGTCACATTTTATGGCATGTATTCCCTTTAGTCATCTTCTACAACATGCAGGGAATGCATGGCAAGTGTTCTCTCTCCCCTCTTATTTTTGATTTTCCAAAAGAGGGAACAGATAAGGGAGGACCATGTGAGGATATTCCCTCCAAGGCTCAGTCCTATGTTCTTAACACTACCTCGCTAACACGGGAAATGGCGAGTATGTATGAAATGTATGATATGAATGTATAAATATATGTGTGTGTGTGTGTGTGTATGAGTGGATGGGTCATTCTTCGTTTGTTTCCTGGTGCCAACTCGCTGATGCAAATAACAGCGATCAAGTATAATAGAAATAATGAAAAACAAGGAATAGAGTTAATTGGAACGATGTAGTATACCAGGGTTGATGTGCTGTCAGTGGATTGAACCAGGGCATGTGAAGTGTCTGGGGTAGACCATGGAAAGTTTTGTGGGGCCTGGATGTGGAAAGGGAGCTGTGGTTTCCGTGCATTATTACATGACAGTTAGAGAGTGAGTTTGAACGAATGTGGCCTTTCTTGTCTTTTCCTAGCGCTACCTCGCACGCATGTGGGGGGAAGGGGTTGTCATTTCATGTGTGGAGGGGTGGTGACGGGAATGAATAAAGGCAGCAAGTACGAATTATGTACATGTGTATATATGTATATGTCTGTGTATGTATATATATGTATATGTTTAAATGTATATGTATGTATATGTGCGCGTGTGGATGTTTATGTATATACATGTGTATGTGGGTGGGTTGGGCCATTCTTTCATCTGTTTCCTTGCGCTACCTTGCTAACGCGGGAGACAGCGACAAAGTAAGATAAAAAAAATAGATAAAAAAATAGGGGATAGGGGAGAAAGAATACTTCCCACTTATTCCCTATGTGTCGTAGAAGGCAACTGAAAGGGGATGGAGCAGGGGGCTGGAAATCCTCCCCTCTCATTTTTAATTTTCCGAAGTAAGGAACAGAGAAGGGGGCCAAGTGAGGATTTCCTTCAAAGGCCCAGTCCTCTGTTCTTAACACTGCCTCGCTAATGCGGGAAATGGCAAATATATATATATATATATATATATATATATATATATATATATATATATGTATTATACATACATAATTGCTGTTTCCCACATCAGAAAGGTTGCGCCTGAAAACATGAAGAATGGCCCATCCTCTCATATACACATATATATATATATACATAAATGCCCACATATGCACATATACATACATATACACACACATATACAGACATTACATACATGCACATGTACTTATTCATACTTGCTTGCCTTCATCCTTTCCTGTCGCACATGTACTTATTTATACTTGCTTGCCTTCATCCTTTCCTGTCGCTACCCTGCCTCACAGGAAAACTGCATTGCTATCCCCTGCTTCATGTAGGTAGTGCCAGGAAAACAGACAGAAAAGGCCATATTTTTCACACTCAGTCTCTTCCCCTGCTTCATGTAGGTAGTGCCAGGAAAACAGACAGAAAAGGCCATATTTTTCACACTCAGTCTCTATCTTTCGTGTATAATGCACCGAAACCACATACACTTCACATTCCCTGGTTCCGTCCATTAACAGCACATAAACCCTGGTATATTATGATTTTTTTCCCAGAAGCTTTATGTTTAAAGTAATGGAGCAATGTGTCTTTGAACCTCATTTTGTGATTGATATAGTGATTGCTGATAGTGAATTAAGTTTGAGGTATGTATTGGCAAAAAGATTTTTATTCTACCCACTTTAGATTTGTTTGACATATATGACAGCATTGACATGATTTAATTGAGATAATTGAAATTGTGAAAAGCATCTGGATATACAATTAAATAATTTTTTTGGTGGGGAAAGGAATCCCTTTTCTACAGCACAACTTTGTATTAGTTGTGATAAAGTAAGAGTGGACTGCATTATGTAATGCTTGTTTCGTAATAAAAGAAGGACCTCATCTCATCAGTTTAATGGTTTTGTAACAAAATAAGGACCTCACGTCATCAGTTTTATGCTATCTTTCCCATGCAAACATTTCTCATACCTGCTTTGTAGATGATTGTTTGATAGCATAATTTCTCTTAAAACTTTAAGCATATTAAAAATGCTCCGTATACTTTGCTTTTAGTCACATTGTTAATTAGGTTTGATAAAGCTTCATAAAGAGCCACAACAGTTACTCTACTCTTCATAGTCACTTTCATCTTTATCTTTTGATATTTACATGGCATAGTTTCTTGTCATGCAAAGAATGGTAGTTAATTCCGTAGACATTGTTATTAGTAGTAGCAGTTTTGTAATCATTATTATTATTATTAATGAAATAAGATCTCTTTTGCACATGCTCCTTCTTCATTTTCTCTTTTACCTCTCCTCTTGAATTCTGATACATGAAATGCATGTACATTCTTTTGAGTTGTTCCTTCCTCCTCTCTTTTGACATATCTGCATAGACATGTTTTCTGTATTATCTTAATGTTTCATTTCTACAATATTTACAAGATTTGAAGTAGATTGTTATGTAACTGATCATACGCTGCATGTATAAAGGTTGGGCCCTTGACAAGCTAGCTCTTTGGGCCAAGATGGCTGACAGTATAATTTAAGATTTGCTTAGTAGATGCAATTTCTGTTATAGTCTATTTGTGATAGATTTATTTTTGACCGAGACAAGATTCATCTTGAGGTAAGAATAATGATTAAAGCAAATTTTTTTTTTTTCAAGAATGTTATTGACCCTCAAATGGCTCTGAACATTAAGGAGGATTCATAGAACTATGGTTTATTAAGAAATGGAAAAATTTGATTTATTCTTATCATTTGATAGGATATATAAAGAAAAGTTAAAGAGAAAGGAAAAACCCGGTAAATCATCCATATTTATTGCTGTACTGAAATTTGAATTTGTTGCGCTGCACGAGCTTGGCTTATTATGCATTGTTGACTTTCACTGACCCATACATTGTCATTTCTTCTCTGTCACCCGCATTGGATTACTGGTAGACAATGAACTTTTCCCAGTGCTAACAGTTCAACATCGCCAAGCCATCACCACCGTGATTACTACCCCAAAGACTTGCAAATTGCTAATTGATGTGGAGCATTCTCCAGGGCCTTACCTGTCCCCATTGTGGTGTTTGAGTAACTGAGACAGTGAGAATTTTTTGGTGCTAATTGTAGTTGCTTGTAACAAAAGATTTCTCTTCATACAAATAAAGTGCATATTTTCACTTTAATGGTGATGTTGGAGCGGAGATTCACCATTTTCTTTCCCAGCTCCACATACGTGTATTGAAAGATTTATCTTAAGCAGCTTCTTGTTACTAGCTATCATTTTGAGAAAAACAAATATTTTATTTACCTCTGTATTTCTCATATGTGTTAATTTGGTTTGTGTTGTACTTATCGGCAGTTCTCATCACATCTAGTGCCTCACATTTTTCTCTCATTTCTTTTAATAGAGCTTTAGCAGTAACAGTCTTTCAGCACTGACATATCAGGATCTATTCCTGATTATATTTTGTGAATATTACAGGTTCAACTTCCATTTCAGTCAACCTTATATTTAACATTTTTCGTCACTTCGCGTTCCTACTCCTCCTCCTTCTTCTCAGGTACTTCTTTGGAGCTTGATGGTTCATTGAACATGGGAGATAAAGGACGATTGTGCATATAATATGAACATTATGCTTTTGTTGTGGTTAACATAATATGTCTAGAGTAACCATATACTTAATAGTCATATAGTTATAAGAAACTTATAAGAAACACTTCACTTATGGTGAACATAGAACCCTGCTTATGAAAATGGTACTCTTGTCATAAAAGTTAGTTACTTATAATAAATGTGATGCTCAAGTATTTGGTAAATGAAGTGATGTCCATGAATTTGTCAGAAATTTTGCTCAGTTTTCATTGCGTCTCCGCTGGTTTGAAAATTTTTATAGGCAACAAAAAGGAGGCCATGCAGTAAATCATGGTATCATGAGTGTTATTGCGACTGTGGCATGGCTCATAGAACCTTACCACAGGAAAAGCTTATTGATTAAAGAAGGTAAACCAGAAATCTATTCAGATCTTACAAAAGTGCTTGAAGAAATCAGCATTGACTAGAACCCTAAATGGAATACTATAACTGGAAACTAACCTGACCACACATCTAAAACAAAATAACAAAAGTCACTGAAATGCTTTGGTACTAGTTCTAACAGTAAGGTCACTGAGATCCCTAGGCGGCAATACCTCATGCAGCACACCTGTTCACTGCAGGCTTCTTGCAAGGCAAATGAATTTCTCTTGAACATCAATGAAACAAAACCCCATAAGTAGATATAAACATAGATAACAGGGAGGGTAGTCTTTTGTTAGTTGTGGAGTCTTGGTAATAGGCCTCCTGGTTTTAAAGCATATGTGGATGAGTGCTGAAGAATATGAGCTGTATCTCTTGTAATTCCAAATTGATCTCAGAGCGGAGAATGTAATTATTGTTTTTTAAAAAGTAAATTACGCGAAGTTTGGCTGCTTTTGATTGATATGTATACAAAGATTAAGCCTTTCAGAAAAACATGCTATTTTCTATTAAGCATGATTCAGTGGAATCATGATGAGTGGAGAGATTACTGAGGTGGGGAACCTACTAAATATGGGAGCTAGGATAACATGGGCTTGTGTATGTTACACCAGGATCTAAAAGGGGTACCATACAGTATACTGCATTTACACATGGGACATTGGACAAGGATTAAATGATCATGTAGGGCATCTTGAAATGTGCAGATACGTATCTTTGGTGTTGAACATGGCTGTTCCTACATCTAGGAAAAATATCCTTTCTTTGCATTAGATGTATGATACTGTAGTTTTTCTGCACATCTTCTCAGATCCATCCATCAAATACAGGAAATTGAATATATTGTTGTTACAATTGGATCATCAACAAATGATGTCATAGATTTATAGATTTAACTGTCATCTGTAAGCTCTTATCATTCCATGTAAGTGTTCACTACCATGGCAAAGTCTCTTATTGCTTGGAAGTATCTCATATACCACAGTAGCATTGTTGGAACCATTGCATGTTGATGAAAGTGTGTGATATGGCCAACATAGATTATGCTCAGAATGTTTCACTGAATGATAAAAATTTCCAAGTTTTTTCACACAAGTTAGAGTATTTAACATAATCTTTCTGTCAGCTTTTACACTGTCTTGCTCGGTGGATGCTCTCAGAAAAAATAGTATGATTTCAAATGGTTGTGCTTAAAAGTTTTTACTTCCGCTGAAGTAGTGTTGTATTATCAGTTTAAAAGGTAACGCATGCCATTGCACATAATTGGTTTTTGATAGACACATTCTAAAACTATCATTGTATTATAAAAAGTTGATTTGACTTTGTTACCAAGTTCTGTGTTACTCACATTTCCAGAACAGCTCAGAGGTCTCCCTAAGAATTTTTCACTTGGTGGTGTGTAAGAGTAGTTCTGGAGAAGATATCCCCTCCTTCAGAAAAATTGTGCACTCTTCAGACACTCATGGAAGCCATTTCCTGCCTTTTAGCACCATGAATTCTATCAGATGAGCTACCTTCAAAATAAGAAACTACCAAAAGTTTCAAGCTTTTCAAATGAAAACTTTGTGTTTAGAATTTTATATGATGGCAGGAAAAAAGTAGATGTAGCAGCTCCAGTGTTACATTCTTTTAGGGAACTCCAATTTCTGTTACAGCATTACAAGAATATTTCAAAAGGCATCATAAGAGAGTTTAAACTGTTCATGACAAGCCTTTTAGAATGTCCCAAAGTGCCTCTCATACTCCTTTCCTCTCCCAGTGTTTAGTGTTTCCTCTTCCAGTTTCATCAATGATAAGTGAATTTTGTAAGGATGAATGTCAGGCTGCTGACGTTAATTCACGGACTCGCCTCAGACTTGTGGAGATAAAATCTGTTTGCCGGAGGTTGATCTCATAGCTTTACTGCTTGTATCTTCCTTATTGTAAGTTGTAAGGATTGTTGACAGAAGTACAATAAACTTGAGCAACTTTTTGAATTTTGTTTTTCTTGAAGTTTTCCCTCTACAATATATATATATATATATATATATATATATATATATATATATATATATATATATATATATATATATTTATTTATTTATTTTGCTTTGTCGCTGTCTCCCGCGTTAGCGAGGTAGCGCAAGGAAATGGACGAAAGAATGGCCCAACCCACCCACATACACATGTATATACATACACGTCCACACATAGCACATATACATACCTATACATCTCAATGTATACATATATGTACATACACACAGACATATACATATATACCCATGTACATAATTCATACTGTCTGCCTTTATTCATTCCCATTGCCACCCCACCACACATGGAATAACAACACCCTCCCCCCTCATGTGTGCGAGGTAGCGCTAGGAAAAGACAACAAAGGCCCCGTTCATTCACACTCAGTCCCTAGCTGTCATGTAATAATGCACCGAAACCACAGCTCCCTTTCCACTTCCAGGCCCCACAGAACTTTCCATGGTTTACCCAAGACACTTCACATGCCCTGGTTCAATCCATTGACAGCACATTGACCCCGGTATACTACATCGTTCCAATTCCCTCTATTCCTTGCACGCCTTTTACCCTCCTGCATGTTCAGGCCCCGATCACTCAAAATCTTTTTCACTCCATCTTTCCACCTCCAATTTGGTCTCCCACTTCTCCTCATTCCCTCCACCTCTGACACATATATCTTCTTGGTCAGTCTTTCCTCACTCATTCTCTCCATGTGACCAAACCATTTCAAAACACCCTCTTCTGCTCTCTCAACCACGCTGTTTTTATTACTACACGTCTCTCTTACCCTATTATTACTTACTCGATCAAACCACCTCACACCACATATTGTCCTCAAACATCTCATTCCAGCACATCCACCCTCCTGCGCACAACTGTATCCATAGCCCACGCCTCGCAACCATACGACATTGTTGGAACCACTATTCCTTCAAACATACCCATTTTTGCTTTCGGAGATAATGTTCTCAACTTCCACACATTCTTCAAGGCTCCCAGAATTTTCGCCCCCTCCCCCACCCTATGATTCACTTCCACTTCCATGGTTCCATCCGCTGCCAAATCCACTCCTAGAAATCTAAAACACTTCACTTCCTCCAGTTTTTCTCCATTCAAACTTACCTCCCAATTGACTTGACCCTCAACCCTGCTGTACCTAATGACCTTACTCGTATTCACATTTACTCTCAACTTTCTTCTTTCACACACTTTACCAAACTCAGTCACTAGCCTCTGCAGTTTCTCACATGAATCAGCCACCAGCGCTGTATCATCAGCGAACAACAACTGACTCCCTTCCCAAGCTCTCTCATCCACAACAGACTGCATACTTGCCCCTCTTTCCAAAACTCTTGCATTCACCTCCCTAACAACCCATCTATAAATAAATCAAACAACCATGGAGACATCACACACCCCTGCCGCAAACCTACATTCACTGAGAACCAATCACTTTCCTCTCTTCCTACACGTACACATGCCTTACATCCTCATTTAAAACTTTTGACTGCTTCTAACAACTTGTCTCCCACACCATATATTCTTAATACCTTCCACAGAGCATCTCTATCAACTCTATCATATGCCATCTCCAGATCCATAAATGCTACAGACAAATCCATTTGCTTTTCTAAGTATTTCTCACATACATTCTTCAAAGCAAACACCTGATCCACACATCCTCTACCACTTCTGAAACCACACTGCTCTTCCCCAATCTGATGCTCTGTACATGCCTTCACCCTCTCAATCAATACCCTCCCATATAAGTTACCAGGAATACTCAACAAACTTATACCTCTGTAATTTGAGCACTCTCTCTTATCCCCTTTACCTTTGTACATTGGCACTATGCAAGCATTCCGCCAATCCTCAGGAACCTCACCATGAATCATACATTATATTATATATATATATATATATATATATATATATATATATATATATATATATATATATATATATATATGTGTATTCCTATGAGTCCACGGGGAAAATGAAACCCAAAAAGTTCCCAAGTGCACTTTCGTGTAATAATCACATCATCAGGGGAGACACAAGAGGGAAATATAACAGTCAGTTTGTATACATCGAAGAGACGAAGCTAGCTTCGTCTCTTATATATATATATGTATATGTCTGTGTGTGTATATATATGTGTACATTGAGATGTATAGGTATGTATATTTGTGTGTGTGGACGTGTATGTATATACATGTGTATGGGGGTGGGTTGGGCCATTTCTTTCGTCTGTTTCCTTGCACTACCTCGCAAACGCGGGAGACAGCGACAAAGCAAAATAAATGATTATATATATATTTTCTAGATGTGAACGTAAAAATGACTTTATGTTCCTATGAAGGAGGTAGTACATTATTTGTATTTGAAAAGATAATCAATGGAAGTGATAGATAATAAGCTTTTCTCTTGTTTAAGATGCTAAAATCAGTCTTTTTAGTTTAGATTACTGACAAATTTCTTGCTATAGTATTGTTTACAGTATTTACATTGTCTTTATTACAATTTTCTAGTTATATTTTTCAGGCTCTGTAGATAAGAGGATAGAACACTTGTCATTATTGAAAACTGTGATAGGTTACCATAGATATATTGCAGAGTGCTTCATGTATCTTGCCATTAGGTAAGTAGTTTATTTTGTTTTTATGTTCTTGATTAATCAGTGGGGAAGGCTATGGTAAAATGGGATGTGTGGGTAAATCACTAACCTTGGCATGCTGTACAGGTGGTCGTGGACTAACGGATATCCACCCAACAGGCGGCAGTACCATGTCAGCTCTGGAGAGTCTCGTCGGCTCATTAGGTGGATCCACTGATGAGAACGATGGGGACATGATTACTGCTGGAGTAACTACCAGTGGAACAACGTGCTACACCAACACGATCTCAGATGACCCTCTAGCCACCCATGACTCAGGTGATGCAGCTGATCTCTGGGCCACTAACCCTTGCACCTCTACTCTGCTTGCTGCCTCTGATCTCACTAACCCCCTGCTGACCAATCACCACCTGGTGCCCACAGCATCTCTACAGCAGGTGACAGCAGTATCAGGAAAGAGCAACAGCATTAGCACGTGTACGTCTCCATCACGTCAGAGCTGTTCCTGCCCACTTTGTGGACGTCACATTGCCCAGAGACGGAGTTTGAAACAGCACCTAATGTCCAATTTCCATAGACTCACTCCTATTAAAGCTGACAGTGTGGTGAAAGAATACCTAGCTATTGTTACTAGATAAAAAAGTAGTTTTCTTATGTGTTTTGTGTCCAGGTTCTAATGATAATGTAACCACTTCTTTATTATAGATCATAGTTTGATAACTTTATTCTCAAAATCTCTAAAGATGATTTTCAGGTCAAGAAGTCTTTTCATATCAGTGGTATTATGTTTTGAATTATTTCCCATTGACAGAATTTTAAACAAATTCAGAAACACAGGAGGTCCAATAAAAAGGAGAGGTTAGTAATCAGTTGTCAGTAATTTGTTAATCCTTACAGATTGATGGCACCAGGTAAATCACAATTAGAATATAGTTTTATCATGTATAATTCAGCCCTGTGACTATCAGGTTTTCGTTTCATAGCTGATTTATGTAGATTTCTTTTTATTATGGTCACATTGGGAGAACTACTTAAATGTTTAATCACTACATTCAGGACTTTGGGTTCCATTCATGTCACCAGTGCCCTGCAGTAATGAAGGATTGTTGTGTATTAGGAACCCTTAGTTTCCATCTGACTGAAAGCATCAGACTTGCTAACATTCCCATTCTGTATTGTCAGGTGAATAGATGTCATTTACTTTTTGTTATCCATGATAAACTGAAATTTGGTTGATTAGATTAACATGGTTTATTCATGGATGAACAAATTTACATCTGAAATTTTAGGTAAGTGCATTGAACTACCACTGAAGGTGATGAGTAAGTGATGTTTGAAGAATCCAAATTGTGTTTAAAAGAAAATCAGTATGATTCTTTAGTATGGATGTATGAGTGCAGTTATGGACTTGATAGTAGCTTATTACTACTTGTAGCCTCAGCATGTAATGGGGGTAACCATATAGTGAAAAACCACTGCACACACAACTTCTGACCCAAGTTTGCTACTGATTTTGAAATTTTAATTGCTATGTGTATTTTTCTGTGTGTTGAATGCATAGTGTTTACCTGGTGATAGAGAGAGAGAGACAGCTTCAACCTCATGCCAGACCAAGGAGTCACTTCTTTTCTGCATAGGGCTCCTGGTCACATACGGGTATCTTGTAGATTAGGATGAACTTGGCAGAATAAGTGGTTTCTGCCTTGTCTTCAGGACCTTATGAGGAGACTGGAGGACATTTTATTAAATGTTTATTTGAACCTCTAGTGACATATATAAAACTGGTCACTTTGTAATCCAACAGCCAGTCAACCCTTTCATTGGAAGATTATATTCAAATTTTGGAGGTTAGAATTAGATATATGAAGAATGCTTTGGGATGAACATTAGGTTTGTATATAGTAAAGAAAGGCTATGTAAATATCAAGTAGGATGAAGAGATGATGTTTTAGAAAGAATTTTATACTGAATGATAATACATTAGCAGAAGAATATACATAAAGCATTAATAAACTGGTTATATAGAAAATGTGTAGAGGAAAAAATGCAGTTAAATCATGCTGTGTTAATTTTTGAAAAATTAAACTAAGTAGAGAATTGTTGTGAGGGTGCTTGTCATCGTATCACCTTAACACAGGGAACTCCTTTTTTTTGATAGATTTGAGATGGATATTTAATGATGTTGATACATTTCAGGATGTTTTGATAGAATTGTTTCATAAAACTGCAGGGCTCTTCATAGATTAGGATACCAAGTTGAGGTTTTACAAGAAAACTTTGATGAAGAAAACTTAACTCTTTTATGCATTAGCATAAGCTGTTGGTATGGTGTCCTAGGTATGTATTTAGATGAAGAAAGCTTAACTCTTTTATGCATCAGCATAAGCTATTGGTATGGTGTCCTAGGTATGTATTTAGATATCTCTGAAGGACTTTTGGATGGTTGAAATGCAGGTAATATATTTATGAAATTGACAGGGTGTGCTTTTTGCACTCAGGGTAATGTACCTGCACAGTTTGGGTATAGATATCAAATGTACGCATCAAGTCTTGATTGATATCGACTAGTGTGCAGATTCACTGCTCGAAACTGTAGGACTTTGATCTAATTTCCATACTTGGATTTCATTTTGCAAGTATCTAATATACCAATGAATAGATGCCGGGTACGCTCTTAAGGGGTTAAGCAAAAATCAGTCATCTTGAATCAGGTAGATGAGTGCATTTGCAAGAGCACATGATAGGTTGACTGAAATTGAGATTATGTTGTGTATTGGATGTTCTTCATGAATTCATCATATGAAGTTTTCCTGAAAGTGGTGTATTCTGACAACTCTCTATAATTTTGATAAAACATCCATTTTATTACTCACACATAAGAATACAGTTGTAAATGTGTATTCATAACTGAACTTTAAATCAGGTGTTGCAGTACTCTACCTACACAAGTTACACTGTGAGAGAAAAGTCACCCTTAGCGAGCTGTATCTTTGGGAGTACAGTCTCATCAAAGAACTTCTTACTCCGAAGGAGTCTACATTCTCCTGCTTTGCGAAGAAGGGCAGCTGTTGGCTGCAGGAGCCTTAAGAAAGAGGACTTTGATAACAAATACGAGGACTTTTTCATGGGAATTGTTCCTGCGGTAGATTTGTAAAGATAGATAAAAAAGAAAAAATTTTAGTATTGAAATAAAGAGTGTGGTTGAGAGAGCAGAAGAGGGCGCGTTGAAATGGTTTAGACATGTGGAGAGAATGAGTGAGGAAAGATTGACAAAGAAGATGTATGTGTCAGAGGTGGAGGGAACAAGAAGTGGGAGACCGAATTGGAGGTGGAAGGATAGAAAGAAAAAGATTTTGAGCATCAGGGCCTGAACATATAAGAGGGTGAGAGATATTCCGTTGTTGACGTGCTGTCAGTGGACTGAACCAGAGCATGTGAAATGTCTGAGGTAAACCATGGAAATGTCTGTGGGGCCTGGATGTGGATAGAGATCTGTGGTTCCAGTGCATTGCACATGGCATTTAGAGACTGAGTGTGGGCGAATGTGGCCTTTGTCTTTTCCTAGCACTGCTTTGCTGAAGCAGGGGTAGCAGTGCTGTTTCCTGTGGGGTGGGGGTAGCACTGGGAATGGATGAAGGCAAGGAAGTAAGAATATATACATGTGTATATATGTATATGTCTTTGTATGTGTATGTATATGTTGATATGTATATATATGCATATGTATATGAGCGTGTATTAGTGGATGGGCCATTCTTCATCTGTTTCCTGATGCTACCTTGCTGACACAGGAAAGGGCAATCAGGTATAATAGATGAATAAATGATAGATAAAGAAATAAATAAAACTGGATATTTGGATTCACTGGTGTAAGTTTTAGATCTTAAAGATAATTTTAGCAAGGTAAATTATAGCACAGCTCACTGCTCTTCAAGGGATATGGAAACCCCAGTGGTCAGTGCTGACAAAAAGTCTTTGTAACAGCTGTTAATTCTCTGTGCCAAGAGCTTCTAATTCATTTATGACTGCTAAAAAAAATCACGAGCATTATTACTTTCAATATATAGATGTAAATAGTAGTCCCAACTGTTTTGTATGGATGCTAGGCATGGGCTATGGAAGAGGGTGAATGCATTGCAAATCAAATGTCTGAGGATGTCGTACAAGCTCTCCCCTACTTATGACCTATGTGACTTATGACCATTCTTACATACAACCAGAAAAAGAAAATATGAATTAAAAAGATAAAAATTATGGAATAACTAAGGAATCTTAAATAAAAGGTTAGGTTGAAATAACTAAAGAATCGTAAATGAAAGGTAAAAATAAACTGCAGAACCATATAATAAAGCTGGTTAATAAAAAAAACAAGATGGTCATGATAGAAATTGATTAGGCTATAAGAATGCTGTACAGGTATACGAATTCTACATACCTTGCTGACATACTCCAACTTACCTCCATTTCGAGACCTGACCAGTCGGCCAGAATGGAACTTGGATATAACTCCAACTTACATCCATTATGAGACCTGACCAGTCAGCCAGAACAGGAATTGGGCGTATGTCATGGAGGGGGTGTATAGTGTGAGGAGGATTTATCAAGTATGAAATGATAGGGTAAGAAAAAGATGTGGTGATAAGAGTATTGAAAGGTCTGAAGAGAGTGTGCTGAAATTGTTTGGCTATGTCTTTGTCTTCTCTTGGCACTACTTTACTAATAAGGGATAATGGCAAACATGCATGAAAGAAGAAGAAAAAAATTCCAAGGTACCTTTGGTTGTATTTTCTGTACCTTTTTGGTGTTTCTCATTCCCCAAATTAAGTTGGCCTCTTTTGCTCTTCGCATTGTTTAGGAAGACATGACATTAGGGAACTGCGCTGATGTGCAGAAGTGTGTGGCATGCAAAAGGTGGTATGATGAAGTTGGGGTGCAATTAAAAGAGAAAGAGAGGTGTATGGTTGTTTCTCTCAAGGAAAGAGTGTGAGTGATTAGTGGATATACAAGAGAAAGCAGCAGGAGGTCAATAAGAAGGTAGAGTAAGAAAATGTTTTGGAAGGAGTTTTATAGTGTGGGAACAAATGGGAACATTGGTGATGGGGTGTATACAGTAGTGTTAACAGGCAGAGTTGAGGTGAAGAGGAGATGGAGTGAGTACTTTAAAGGGTTGTTGAGTGTGTTTGATAAATGGATGGGAGCTTATGTCAGGGAGGTATGCAAAGCGAGGAGGTTAGGCAAGGGTTTAGGGAAAAGAGAAGAGGTGGTGAAATGTAGCAAGGCAGAAGTAGTTGATGGTATTAGAGCTTAATTTCTTTATATATAAGGGGCGACTTTGTGTTGTTGATTGGTTTGTTGACATTTTGATTGAATTAATGGATCATGGTGATGTGTCCAAAGATTTTCAGAATGCTTACAAAATGCAGTTGTTTAAAGGCAAGGGAGACAAGGGTGATTGTTCAAATTACAGAGGTGTAATTTTGCTGAGTTTGTGTAGGAAGTTGAATGGAAGAATGATATTTGAGATGTTGGTGGCATGCACAGAACATCAGACTTGGTTTTGGGAGTGTTACAGGACGTATGAATCAAGTGTTTGCTTAGAGTCACTCTTACCCATCTATGTTCTGGACATCACCCATCCCCACAACACTATAAACACCTTTGTTTTATATCAAGACCCATCATTTCCACAGTTTTACTACCATAATGAAGACACATAGCAATTTCTGCTCAATTCCCTTGCTTTTTCTGCACATTCATGCACTCTTTTAACAAACTACACTTTATGCTTGTGATCATGACATGTGATTTGGCCTGAGTACTGCAAAAGTCTCATACAGTCTTTGCCACAGGTTAAGGTGCAAGCTGAAACTATGACATTTTCTAAAGTTAAGTGACCTGAGGAATGTAATTACTTTGTTACATTCCCCTTCCTCTTGATGCAGCCCCATTAGCCTGTTGGGAACATTGTCAAAAATTCTGGAGTAGTTCTGGGAAAAACTACCCCGTAACTGTTTAATTGCCATCTCAAGCTTTGGTACAGAAGACATTTCCATATCTCATAGTAGTTGCTTTACAATGAACCACAGCTTTTGAATTGGGTTTAAGATGGGGCTGTTTACAGCCAGTCCTTGAAATAAATAACTTCATTATCTTTGAGCCATTGTTTGACAGACCTAGCCACGTAGCTTGGATCCCCATCCTGCATAAATATTTTTGTCTTTGCACTTTCAAATGAATCAGGGAAATGGTCATTGACTGAATTAAAGTACACTACATGGTTCATTTTCAAGTTCTTTGGTAAGACTACTAAATAACAAACACCATAGTAGCTGAAACAGCTTCAAACCACAGTAGAAAGAAGGTGTTTTACAGTCTTTCTTATGTACTGTGACAGGTGTGAGCCAAGCAGGATGGCCTGTACGACCTCCCTCTGGTGCTAACCATCACACGAAATGTCATTTTGTCACTCCACAACATGGTTTTCAGTGTTTCTTGGTCCCAAACCTTGTATTTCTTGCAAAATTTCACTCATTTATT
This sequence comes from Panulirus ornatus, assembly GCF_036320965.1. NCBI lineage: Eukaryota > Metazoa > Arthropoda > Malacostraca > Decapoda > Palinuridae > Panulirus > Panulirus ornatus. The sequence goes on from NC_092228.1 coordinate 20,441,006, forward strand.
GTTTTGAGTGGCAGCCAATAAAGGCTTATGTTAGGCACAAAAACTCCGAAATCCCAAGTCTTTATGAAATAACTTTTGAACACTCTTTAACAGGATGTCTGTGAGGATGTTGGAGTTCTGCTTGATTTCACAAGCCTCTACATTTTATGAGTCCTATGAGATGTTAATCTTGACCTTCCAGACCTGGGAAGATGAGCTGGTGAAATGGACTCTCCAAATTACTTAAACCACTTCACCAACCTTTGGATGCTTTGCTGGCAGACACCTGTTTGCTCAGTGATAAATTTCAAAGCATGCTTTGCTTTGTATAGAGCTGCCACTGCTGCAATATCCTCCCTCATTTTAACATTCCTTAACATAATGGGATGGCAAAATAGGTAGGTAACTGTGGACAAATATGGAGAAAAAATACAAAACAAGTGGAAACAAACAAATAAAAAAAAGATGAGCCTCAAAGTTGATAGATGTAGACTGATGGTTATGCATTATTGCAAAACATGATTTTGGAAAGAGGGGCAAGTATGAAGTCTGTTAGGGTTGAGAGAGCTTGGGAAGTGAGTCAGTTGTTGTTCGCTGATGATACAGCGCTGGTGGCTGATTCATGTGAGAAACTGCAGAAGCTGGTGACTGAGTTTGGTAAAGTGTGTGAGAGAAGAAAGTTAAGAGTAAATGTGAATAAGAGCAAGGTTATTAGGTACAGTAGGGTTGAGGGTCAAGTCAATTGGGAGGTAAGTTTGAATGGAGAAAAACTGGAGGAAGTAAAGTGTTTTAGATATCTGGGAGTGGATCTGGCAGCGGATGGAACCATGGAAGCGGAAGTGGATCATAGGGTGGGGGAGGGGGCGAAAATTCTGGGAGCCATGAAGAATGTGTGGAAGTCGAGAACATTATCTCGGAAAGCAAAAATGGGTATGTTTGAAGGAATAGTGGTTCCAACAATGTTGTATGGTTGCGAGGCATGGGCTACGGATAGAGTTGTGCGCAGGAGGATGGATGTGCTGGAAATGAGATGTTTGAGGACAATGTGTGGTGTGAGGTGGTTTGATCGAGTAAGTAACGTAAGGGTAAGAGAGATGTGTGGAAATAAAAAGAGCGTGGTTGAGAGAGCAGAAGAGGGTGTTTTGAAATGGTTTGGGCACATGGAGAGAATGAGTGAGGAAAGATTGACCAAGAGGATATATGTGTCGGAGGTGGAGGGAACAAGGAGAAGTGGGAGACCAAATTGTAGGTGGAAGGATGGAGTGAAAAAGATTTTGTGTGATCGGGGCCTGAACATGCAGGAGGGTGAAAGGAGGGCAAGGAATAGAGTGAATTGGATCGATGTGGTATACCGGGGTTGACGTGCTGTCAGTGGATTGAATCAGGGCATGTGAAGCGTCTGGGGTAAACCATGGAAAGCTGTGTAGGTATGTATGTTTGCGTGTGTGGACATATGTATATACATGTGTATGGGGGTGGGTTGGGCCATTTCTTTCGTCTGTTTCCTTGCGCTACCTCGCAAACGCGGGAGACAGTGACAAAGCAAAAAAAAAAAAATTAAAAAAAAAATGATTTATGCTGTTGATGCAAGACTTAGTGTATTACACTTGCCAGGGTCTCTATAAGAGACACAAAATGATGTCCACGATGAGTTAGTCGACGACCCTCTTGTGCCTTAACTTTTGAAACAGACTTTAGAGGGGACTCCTGTATTAGGACGCAAGCATTTTTCTTTATGCAAATTTACCATTTCTCACATAAGCAAGGTATCACCAGGAACAGTTAAAGAAATGGCCTTATTCTGTCATATCTCCTCACTAGTTGTATTGTACAATAAACCAAAACCAGGAAGTAAATATATTTTTCATGCAAATTCACCTTTTTTCACTTTAACAAAGTAGCACCAGAAACTTATGAAGTGGCCTCATTCTCTCACATCCATTCTAGATCAAGCTGTCATTTTTAATACAAAGAAACCAGAGTCCCCTCCATCCACAACCATGTCCCACAGACCTTTCTGTGGTTTCCCCTGAATGCTTTAGTGCCTGGTTCAGCCCATTAATTGCACATCATCCCAGTAAACCTCATCGCTACAGTTCACTATATGCCTTTCATGTCCCGTACCCTTGTGCATGTTCAGACCTCAAGCCTCAAAAGCTTCTTCCACTCTATCAACCTACCTCCTCTTTTGTTACCTCCTTTTCCTTATTCCTTCCGCTTCTGACACATATACTCTTTCAGTCTTCCTCTCCACACACCCGCTCCATATGACCAAACTGTTTCAGCACACTCACCGCAAGTCTCTCAAACATACTCCTTTTACTACCACACTCCTCTCATACCCTCTCGTTTCTTAGTTGATCAACCCTCCTTGTACCACATATTGTCCTCAAATATTTCATATCACACACATTAACCCTCTTCTGTACATTCTCCAGTATAACCCATGCATCGCATCAACACAGCACCGACTTCCTTATCTCTGCTCTTAAAGACTGTGACCTCTCTTTCCATTCCTCACTGCACCCAAGACCTTTGCCTCATCACCCACCTTGTTCCAGGTATCTAAAACACTCCACTTCTATGTTCTCTCTTTTCTTACTCCAAATAAAGTTTCTCTTCTGCTAAACCTAAAAGCCTTTCTTTTACCCACATTGACTATCAGTTTTCTCCTTTCACACGCTCCCATACTCAGACTCCAGCTTCTTCGGTTTCTTACTCAAATCTATCACGCTCCATATCATCAGCTAACGACAAATGACTCACCTCTCAGGCCTCCACCTCCAACTGACTGCAAACCTGCTTCTCTTTTCAAGACCTTGCATTCACCTCCCCCACCATCCTGTCTGTGAACAGACTAAACAGCCTTGGGGACATCACACAACCCTCTTGCAGACCCATCTTTTCTTTAAACTACTCACCCTCCTCTTTACCTTCTCATGCACATGCCTTTGTCATCGTATAAAACTCCTCTGCTCCTAATAACTTTCCTTCTACAATGTATAATGGTAGCAACTTCCTTAAGGCATCTCTATCAGCCCTTTTGTTTTCTTTCTCCAGATCCAGAAATGCCATATACAGAACCTTCTGTTCCTTTAGATATGTGTTGCATTCATTCTTCAAAACAAACACCTGATCCTCACATTGTCTACCACACATGACACCACATTATTCTTCCCCACTCTGATGCTCATTGCATCCCACCACCCTCTCAGTCACCATTCTGCCATACAACTTTCTAGGTACGCTAAACAAACATTTTTTTTTTTTTTTTTATACTTTGTCGCTGTCTCCCGCATTTGCGAGGTAGCGCAAGGAAACAGACGAAAGAAATGGCCCAACCCCCCCCCATACACATGTATATACATACGTCCATACACGCAAATATACATACCTACACAGCTTTCCATGGTTTACCCCAGACACTTCACATGCCTTGATTCAATCCACTGACAGCACGTCAACCCCGGTATACCACATCGCTCCAATTCACTCTATTCCTTGCCCTCCTTTCACCCTCCTGCATGTTCAGGCCCCGATCACACAAAATCTTTTTCACTCCATCTTTCCACCTCCAATTTGGTCTCCCTCTTCTCCTTGCTCCCTCCACCTCCGACACATATATCCTCTTGGTCAATCTTTCCTCACTCATCCTCTCCATGTGCCCAAACCACTTCAAAACACCCTCTTCTGCTCTCTCAACCACGCTCTTTTTATTTCCACACATCTCTCTTACCCTTACGTTACTCACTCGATCAAACCACCTCACACCACACATTGTCCTCAAACATCTCATTTCCAGCACATCCATCCTCCTGCGCACAACTCTATCCATAGCCCACGCCTCGCAACCATACAACATTGTTGGAACCACTATTCCTTCAAACATACCCATTTTTGCCTTCCGAGATAATGTTCTCGACTTCCACACATTCTTCAAGGCCCCCAGAATTTTCGCCCCCTCCCCCACCCTATGATCCACTTCCACTTCCATGCTTCCATCCGCTGCCAGATCCACTCCCAGATATCTAAAACACTTCACTTCCTCCAGTTTTTCTCCATTCAAACTCACCTCCCAATTGACTTGACCCTCAACCCTACTGTACCTAATAACCTTGCTCTTATTCACATTTACTCTTAACTTTCTTCTTCCACACACTTTACCAAACTCAGTCACCAGCTTCTGCAGTTTCTCACATGAATCAGCCACCAGCGCTGTATCATCAGCGAACAACAACTGACTCACTTCCCAAGCTCTCTCATCCCCAACAGACTTCATACTTGCCCCTCTTTCCAAAACTCTTGCATTTACCTCCCTAACAACCCCATCCATAAACAAATTAAACAACCATGGAGACATCACACACCCCTGCCGCAAACCTACATTCACTGAGAACCAATCACTTTCCTCTCTTCCTACACGTACACATGCCTTACATCCTCGATAAAAACTTTTCACTGCTTCTAACAACTTTCCTCCCACACCATGTATTCTTAATACCTTCCACAGAGCATCTCTATCAACTATCATATGCCTTCTCCAGATCCATAAGTGCTACATACAAATCCATTTGCTTTTCTAAATATTTCTCACATACATTCTTCAAAGCAAACACCTGATCCACACATCCTCTACCACTTCTGAAACCACACTGCTCTTCCCCAATCTGATGCTCTGTACATGCCTTCACCCTCTCAATCAATACCCTCCCATATAATTTACCAGGAATACTCAACAAACTTATACCTCTGTAATTTGAGCATTCACTCTTATCCCCTTTGCCTTTGTACAATGGCACTATGCACACATTCCGCCAATCCTCAGGCACCTCACCATGAGTCATACATACATTAAATAACCTTACCAACCAGTCAACAATACAGTCACCCCCTTTTTTAATAAATTCCACTGCAATACCATCCAAACCTGCTAAACAAACTTATACCTTCATAATTTAAACACTCATCTTTGTTCCCCATGCTTTCATTCAATACATTCTGCCAATTTTCAGGTACCTCACCATGATCTATAGATGGATTGAAAATCCTATACATGCATTGAAAATCAACAACACAGCTCCTTTCGTAAAAAATTCAATTGCAATATCATACACTCATGCAGCCTTACCACATTTCATCTGTTACACAAGAGCAAGGTTATGTTCAGTAGGTTTGAGGGACAAGTTAATTGGGATGTGAGTTTGAATGGAGAAAAAGTGGAGGAAGTGAAGTGTTTTAGGTATCTGGGAGTGAACTTAGCAGTGGATGGAACCATGGAAGCAGAAGTGAGTTACAGGGTGGGAGAGGGGGCGAAGGTTCAAGGAGCATCAAAGCATGTGTGGAAGGAGAGAACATTATCTCGGAGAGCAAAAATGGGTGTGTTTGAAGGAATATTGTTCCAACAATATTATATGGTTGCGAGGCATGGTCTATTGATAGGGTTGTATGGAGGAGGGTGGATGTGTTGGAAATGAAATATTTGAGGACAATGTGTGGTGTGAGGTGGTTTGATCGAGTAAGTAATGAAAGGGTAAGAGAGATGTGTGTTAATAAAGAGAGTATGGTTGGTAGAGGAGAAGAGGGTGTGTTGAAATGGTTTGGACACGTGGAGAGAATGGGTGAGGAAAGATTGACAAAGAGGTTATATGTGTCAGAGGTGGAGAAGCGGGAGACCAAATTGGAGTGAAAAGATTTCGAGTGAACATACAGGAGGGTGAGAGGCATGCAAGGAATAGAGTGAATTGAAACAATGTGGTATACCAGGGTCGACATGCTGTCATTGGATTGAACCAGGGCATGTGAAGCGTCTGGGGTAGACCATGGAAAGGTCTGTGGGGCCTAGATATGGAAAGGGAGCTGTGGTTTCAGTGCATTACACATGACAGCTAGAGACTGAGTGTGAATGAATGTGGGCTTTTTTTTGTCTGTTCCTGGCACTGCCTCGCTGGAGGGGGAGAATGCTAATTTGTGTGGGTATGTGGGTGGTTAGGACATTCTTCATCTGTTTCCTTGCGCTACCTCGCTGATGTGGGAAACGGTGGTTAAATATTCATGCTTGCTTGCCTTCACCCATTCCTGTCGCTACCCCACCACACAGGAAGCAGCATCGCCACCCCCACCATTTCCCACGTTAGCAAGGTAGCATTAAGAACAGAGGACTGAGCCTTAGAGGGAATATCCTCACTACGCCCCCTTCTTTGTTCCTCCTTTTGGAAAATTAGAATGGAAGCCCCTGTGTGTCGTAGAAGGCAATTGAAAGGTGTGGGAGTGGGGGCTGGAGATCCTTCCCTGTAGTTTTTCCTTTTCCAAAAGAAGGAACCGAGAAGGGGGCCAAGTGAGGATTTTCTCTTAAGGGCTCAGTCCTGTTCTTGATGCTACCTTGTTAACACAGGAAATGGCAAGTACATATGAAAAAATATATATTTATTTAATACATGTTCGTCGTTTCTCATGTTAGTGAAGTGGTGCCAGGGGCAGATGAAAAAAAGCCTTTGCTCCCATCCATTTTCTGATTGTCATGTGTAATGCACTGAAACCACAGACCCCATCAGCAACCAGGTCCCACATACCTTTCCTTGGGTTTCCCTGGCTGCATCTTATAATCTAGTCCTGTCCATTGATAGCCCATTGAACCCTGTATACCACATTGCTACAGTTCACCCTCCTGCATGTTCAGAGCCCAAACACTCAGAATCCTTTTCACTCTATCATTCCATCTCCAATTTGGTTTCCTCCTCCTTGTCCCTTCCACTTTTGACATATATATCCATATTGTCAAGCACTCCCCACTCTTCTCTCCATACATCCAAACCATTTCAGCAAAATCTCTTCATATCTCTCAACCACGCTCTCATTATTACTACCCCTCATCCTTACCCTTTTATTACTCAGTCAAACTACCTTACACCACATATTGTCTTCAAACAAGTAATTTCCAATACATCCATCCTTCTCCACACATTCTCATCTATAGCCTATGCCTGGTATCCACACATCATTGGAACTTCTATACCATCATTCATACCTATTTTGCCCTTCCAGATGATATCTTCTCTTTCCACATATTCCTTAATGCTCTCTGAATTTTTGGCCCCTCACCCACCATATGAATTACTTTCATTTCCATGGTTCCATTCTCTGTCATATCCTCTCCCAGGTATATAGAACACCACTTCCTCCAAATTTTCCCCATCCTAACCTGTCTCTTTGCTCTACTAAACCTAATAACCTTGCTTTGATTTTCACTTACTCTCAACTCTCTCCTTTTATACTGTCTCCCAAACACCAGCTTCAGCAGTTTCTCACTCAAATCTGCTGCCATTGCTGTGTCATCGGCAAACAGCAAATGACTCACTTCCAAGGCCCTTTATCCCTTACAGAGGGTATACTCCCCACTGTCCAAGACTCTTGCATTTACCTTCCAAACTCCCCCATCCATAAAGAAATTATATGTCTTTAATGACATCACACACCCTTACTGTACACAGGCCCATCTTCACCTGGAACCACTCACTCTCCTGTTTATTTACTCACACACATGCCTTACGTGCTTCATAAAACCTTCTCTGCTTTTAGTAACTTTCCTGTCTAAATTCATACAACCTTCCACAAGGCACTTTTATCAACCCTATCATATGCTTTTTCCAGATCCATAAATGTCGCATACAAATCCCTGTTTCTCAGAGTATTTCCCACAAACATTCTGTAGTGCAGAGACCTAATCCACACATCCTCTACCACCCCAAAAACGATGTTGTTCTTCCCCGGTCTGATGCTCTGTCCATGCCACCTGTTGTCGTCATCCCCCCCCCTCCTCTCTCTCTCTCTCTCTCTCTCTCTCTCTCTCTCTCTGGGGCAACTCATAACACAGTTTTCAGTGGTTCCTAACTCATGTCTTAGCAAGCACTTGTACTTAATGTGTTTACCTAATGTTTCAACCTACTACTGCTACCTAATGGTACCACATAATGTTTCTACTCTCCTCTGCAACTTAGCAAGTACAGTCAAAAAATTTTATTCCGTAGTTTGAACTCTCACCTTTGGCCTCCCATTCCTTTGTACGAAAATCCTGAGTAACTTATCAGCAAAAGTTTACTTAGAATTTCTCAAGAAATTTATCTGCAGTACCATCCACACTAGCCACTTTACCACATTTCATTTTAAGCAAGACTTTCACCATCTCTTTGTCCTCCGCCAGACCACTTGCCATGACCTCCATTTTGCATACCTCTCTGACACAAACACCCAATATCTGCCATCCTATAATCATTCAAATTCAACAGTTCCTCAAGATACTCACTCCATCTCCTCTTCACCGCAGCATTGCTTATAACCACTCCTCCATTTGCCTCCTTCTCTGATGTTCCCATTAGTTTTCTTGTTTTTTCTCACCCTTAACATCATTCCAAAATAGTTCCTTATTTTTCCTGTTAGTTGATACTCACTCAACCCTTTTCCTGAAGTTTGTCAATACTCATTCAACCCAAGTCTCATTTGCCATCTTTTTCAGCCCTTGCACCTTCCTGTTGCCCTCCTGTTTTCTCATATACATCTCTCAGTCATTTGCACTCCTTCCTTGTAAGAACTTCCCCTACACCTTTCTTCTCCCTTTCACTAGCACCTAAACTTCATCATCCCTCCTTTTGCTGACTTCCTCACTTGCCTGCCTTACACTCTCTATGTGACACTTTACTCACCTTTGCCAAGACTGCTTTCCTAAATACCTTTCATTCCTCATCCACTCCCTGAGTTTTGTTTAACCCTCACCTTTTGCCCTTCTGTACTCAGTCTCTCCTGATATATCTTCATACAAGTCTCTTTTCCAAGCTCATTTACTTTCAGTGCCACATAACTCATATCATATCCTCTTTTCCACAGGAAAAGGTTAGGAAGGAGTAGCACTACTACTGAAGCAGGAGTTGTGGGAGTGTGTGATAGAATGTGAGGAAGTAAATTCTAGATTGATGTGGGTAAAATTGAAAGTGGATGTTGAGAGATTGGTAATTATTGGTACTTATGCACCTGGTCATGAGAAGAAAGATCATGAGATGCAAGTGTTTTGGGAGCAGCTGAGTGAGTGTGTCAGCAGTTTTGCTGCATGAGACCGGGTATGAGGGATGGTTGATTTAAATGGGAAGGTAAAGAATGTTGCAGTTGAAGTGGTGAAAAGCTTGTGAAGTTGTGTGCTGAAAAAAGACATGTTTGGGAATACCTATTTTAAAAAGATATGTGAGCAAGATAAATGGTCAACAGGCACTGTCAGATTACATACTAATTAATAGGCATGTAAAAGAGAGACTTTTGAATGTAAATGTGCTGAAAGGGGCAGCTGGTGGGATGTCTGATCACTATCTTGTGGAGGCAAGGGTTAAGATTTGTAGAGGTTTTCAAAAGAGAAGAAAGTGGTGAGAGTCAGTGAGCTTGGAAAGGAGCTTTGTGTGAAGAAATTCTTGTAGAGATTGAGTGTAGAATGGCAAAAGGTAAGAGTAAATGAAGTGAAGGGACTGGGTGAGGAATGGAAGGTATTTAGGAAAGCAGTAATGGCACATGAAGCAAACTAACTGGATAACAGGACTTGTGGTTTTATCGCACAAACAATAATACTGCAGTTAAATCCTGTAACAAAATGTGTAGCAGTACACTACACAGCACTTATACTGAAGTCAAGTTATACATCTAGCAAACAAACCAACATAAAGAAAACCTTATCCTTAATTCTTACTCACCAGTAAGACCAGGAAAACATAACATACACAAGGAAACACATAAGTAAAAGAGGAGTAACCAAGCTTTTTTTTTTTACAAGGTACTCAGCTCATCCGAGCTGGCACTTGACAGGGACCCCTAACATAAACAGGTAGTGAGGGATTTCAAATGAAAAGCCCTAATACTTTATAACTTTACATATTACCTCCTTCACCCCACCTAACAAAGTTCACAAGGAATGATCTTTTAGGTATTTGGGGGCACATCATGCTCTCTAAGATCAATGAACTTGCACTGGTGATAACATTTGAATTGACATTGTAGGATGTTCCTGAGTGATGCTTTTCTTGAGGAAATACTTCAGTAGATGATTCTTGATATGCAGGCTCCAGGTTCACACCAGTTTCTGACATTTCTTGATTAGTATCCACACCATCACTTCTGTCACCAGTCAAGGGTGGAAGATGCCTTAATGAAATGATGGTTACTCTACCATCAGGAAACTTGACATGGGCATACTCAGGATTCACTTCCACTATTTCAACCTCGTCAGCCAGGGGATCATTCTTGCTGTCACATTTGCTGTCTTAAGAGGGCTGGGCCTTTATGAATGAGCCATATAAGTATGTTTGGCCTGATGTGGCCCTCTTAGACTGCTGGAAGAAATGCTTGTGTGGTGTACAGTTAGTAGAAGTGCACAACAATGATTGGATGGAATGAGTGCCTCTGGGAGAACCATCTCCCACTGAGATACATCAAAGTTCTATGTTCTGAGAGTCAGTATTTCAGCCTTCCTATTATGCCTTTCGACCTCTCCATTGCCCCTTGGATTGTAGGGAGTAGTACGACTGGTAGCTACCTGTCTTCAATAGAAAATCCTTTTGCTCTCCTGACACAAAAGGCACACCTCTGTCAGAGTGGATATTTGCTGGCATACCAAACATGACATCTGATAACAGTACTGGTAGTCATGTCAGTGCAAGGGAAGGCAAATGGAAACCTGGAACAGAAGGAAGTAATTATTCAGAGTGAGAGCTTAAATGTAAAATGGCTCTTCTTTCCATGTTAGTGCTTAGGGAAATGAATAGATCTGCTTCCCAAGATCCAGTACTGTGAGCCTAAAGTGACTAAATAAATCAGTATCCCAAGAACCATCATGAGCTTAGTACTTATTCACCTCTTCCATGTATGTGTACTTCTAATCTTGATTGATGTAAATGTACTCATCCCCAGCTCTAGATTATTTATATTTTTCCTTTATTTAAACCTGCACTTAAGGTTGCCATTTTTTTTTTGGAGTATAAGATTGTTTTTAAATCCTAAATCAGTATAAGATTTCTTTAAATCCTAAATCATGGATTATTGATTGTTATTAACATATTCCTGTTTATCATCCTGTGAATACTCTGAAACTTTATTCATTTACTTTTGAATCATTACTTAGAACTACAAGATACCCAGATACATCTACATTATTTGATTAATTAAAAGTGCAACTGTACTTCTGACAAAAGCAGGTTCTTCATAAAGTATGGACTTTAAGAAAAGAGTGCAGTTTAGAATATGAGTTTATAGCTTACACTTGACAAAAAAGTTACCTTTGCCCTTACTCTCTGATACAGTATGACAAAATGGGTGAAGAGTTCTAACAGATGCTCTTGTGTCTGGCCCCCATATGGGTAGCCCTGCTTTCCTTATATGGCAATAACCATAACTGTTGTTCATTATTCTATGTCTTGTATTATGATGTAGAATTATTTTTCGTTACTCCGGCAAAGGACCAGTGATCTAATGGAGGTAATCATTCATTTAATGAATCATTGGTATCGTACTGTACTGGAGAATTTTGAAAATAATAGGGATTAGACATTTGATGCTCACACACGATGACAGTAATGTAAATTAAAAGAACTGAATATTTTTGGGAATGGACAGCAGTGCTGAACTTTATACATCCTGTGAAAAGTTATGATAGTTGAGAGTACATTTAGGGCTCATCTTTGAGTGATAGTAACACAGTTTAAGTCATATTTAAAGAAACCAGACTCATAATTTCTATTCTAAGTCATTTGCTTCTTGTTTGATATTTTTTATTTATGGAAAAGGAAAACATTTTTGAATCCTATTTCATTATATTCATTATTTCATGAAGGCACTTCTTGCTTTGATTATGTCATTTAGTCTTTGAAGCATGGACACCCATAGCTTTTCTGTCTAGTGTGTCTTCTTAGTTGTTCCCATGACATCAGTGCCTTATCAGCTACTCTTGCACAGCAACTGTATATTTGGTTGAAGCTCATTTTCTCCATTGTAGCATCACAGACATGTTTAATCTGATTTAGATCTTGCGATTTTGGAAGATGTGGCTCCACTGTTATTTCAGGATGGTCCTTAAACCAAGTTTTTGCAATGGGGCTGTTATCCTGGACAAGATGAAAAGGGAGTGATCCAAAGAATAGCATCTCTCTTTAAGAGGTTAGCAGGACCCCTTCTAAGATTTCGACAGTCTCTTCCCTGTGAGCTGCCCTGACACAGTATCTAACATTTTCCCCACACTTCCTGCATGGATCCACCAGAACAAGCCAGCATATACTCCCCTATTTTTCCTACTTCCCCCCACGTGCCCTCATTCACATTAGACAGTACAGGTACACCAACGATTTTCTGGCACTCTTGGTTCCAAAGCCTTGCCGGATTAACCATTTTACAGGACCAACTGTGGTTACTGATAATAATTCATCAACACACCTCTAACCCACTAATCATACATCTCCCATGTGTCTAAAGTATACCATGGACTGCTAGAAATTTAAGTTAAACAAATATTAAAAGTTAATTAAATATTTTATTTATTTATTTATTTTGATTTGTCGCTGTCTCCCGCTTTAGCGAGGTAGCGCAAGGAAAAGATGAAAGAATGGCCTAACCCACCCACATACACCTGTATATACATACACGTCCACACACACAAATATACGTTCCTATACATCTCAACGTATACATATGTATACACGCACAGACATATACATATACACACATGTACATAATTCATACTGTGTGCCTTTATTCATTCCCATCGCCATCCCGCCACACATGAAATAACAACCCCCTCCCCCCTCATGTGTGCGAGGTAGTGCTAGGAAAAGACAGCAAAGGCCACATTTGTTCACACTCAGTCTTTAGCTGTCGTGTAATAATGCACCGAAACCACAGCTCCCTTTCCACATCCAGGCCCCACAGAACTTTCCATGGTTTACCCCAGATGCTTCACATGCCCTAGTTTAATCCATTGACAGCATGTCAACCCCGGTATACCACATCGTTCCAATTCACTCTATTTCTTGCACTCCTTTCACCCTCCTGCATGTTCAGGCCCCTATCACTCAAAATCTTTTTCACTCCATCTTTCCACCACTCTTTTCACCCCAATGTTCTTCTTTTCTGAAAACCTCTACAAATCTTCACCTTCGCCTTGACAAGATAATGATCAGACATCCCTCCAGTTGCACCTCTCGGCACATTAACATCCAAAAGTCTCTCTTTCGCACGCCTATCAATTAACACATAATGCAATAACGCTCTCTGACTATCTCTCCTTCTTACATATGTATACTTATGTATATCTCTTTTTTTTTTTTTTTCTTTGCTGTCTCCCGCGTTTGTGAGGTAGCGCAAGGAAACAGACGAAAGAAATGGCCCTACCCACCCCCATACACATGTATATACATACGTCCACACACGCAAATATACATACCTACACAGCTTTCCATGGTTTACCCCAGACGCTTCACATGCCCTGATTCAATCCACTGACAGCACGTCAACCCCGGTATACCACATCGATCCAATTCACTCTATTCCTTGCCCTCCTTTCACCCTCCTGCATGTTCAGGCCCCGATCACACAAAATCTTTTTCACTCCATCTTTCCACCTCCAATTTGGTCTCCCACTTCTCCTCGTTCCCTCCACCTCCGACACATATATCCTCTTGGTCAATCTTTCCTCACTCATTCTCTCCATGTGCCCAAACCATTTCAAGACACCCTCTTCTGCTCTCTCAACCACGCTCTTTTTATTTCCACACATCTCTCTTACCCTTACGTTACTTACTCGATCAAACCACCTCACACCACACATTGTCCTCAAACATCTCATTTCCAGCACATCCATCCTCCTGCGCACAACTCTATCCGTAGCCCATGCCTCACAACCATACAACATTGATGGAACCACTATTCCTTCAAACACAGCCATTTTTGCTTTCCGAGATAATGTTCTCGACTTCCACTCATTCTTCAAGGCTCCCAGAATTTTTGACCCCTCCCCCACCATATGATCCACTTCCGCTTCCATGCTTCCATCCGCTGCCAGATCCACTCCCAGATATCTAAAACACTTTACTTCCTCCAGTTTTTCTCCATTCAAACTTACCTCCCAATTGACTTGACCCTCAACCGTACTGTACCTAATAACCTTGCTCTTATTCACATTTTCTCTTAACTTTCTTCTTTCACACACTTTACCAAACTCAGTCACCAGCTTCTGCAGTTTCTCACATGAATCAGCCACTAGCGCTGTATCATCAGCGAACAACAACTGACTCTCTTCCCAAGCTCTCTCATCCCCAACAGACTTCATACTTGCCCCTCTTTCCAAAACTCTTGCATTCACCTCCCTAACAACCCCATCCATAAACAAATTAAACAACCATGGAGACATCACACACCCCTGCCACAAACCTACATTCACTGAGAACCAATCACTTTCCTCTCTTCCTACACGTACACATGCCTTACATCCTCGATAAAAACTTTTCACTGCTTCTAACAACTTGCCTCCCACACCATATATTCTTGATACCTTCCACAGAGCATCTCTATCAACTCTTATCATATATATATATATATATATATATATATATATATATATATATACACATGTACATAATTCATACTGTCTGCCCTTATTCATTCCCGTCGCCACCCCACCACACATGAAAAGACAGCCCCTCCTTCCACATGTGTGCGAGGTAGCACTAGGAAAAGACAACAAAGGCTGCATTCGTTCACACTCAGTCTCTAGCTGTCATGTATAATGCACTGAAACCACAGCTCCCTTTCCACATTCAGGCCCCACAAAACTTTCCATAGTTTACCCCAGACGCTTCACATGCCCTGGTTCAATCCATTGACAGCACGTCGACCCTGGTATACCACATCGTTCCAATTCACTCTATTCGTTGCATGCCTTTCACCCTCCTGCATGTTAACCCCCGATCACTCAAAATCTTTTTCACTCAATCCTTCCACCTCCAATTTGGTCTCCCACTTCTCCTCGTTCCCTCCACCTCTGATACATATATCCTCTTTGTCAATCTTTCCTCACTCATTCTCTCCAAGTGACCAAACCATTTAAAAGCACCCTCTTCTGCTCTCTCAACCACACTCTTTTTATCTTACCATTTCATTACTTACTTGGTCAAACCACCTCACACCACATATTGTCCTCAAACATCTCATTTCCAGCACAGCCGCCCTCCTCCGCACAACCCTATCCATAGCCTATGCCTCACAATGATATAACATTGTCGGAACCACTATTCCTTCAAACATACCCATTTTTGCTTTCCCAGATAAATGTTCTCACCTTCCACACATTTTTCAATGCTTCCAGAACTTTCACTCCCTCCTCCACCCTATGACTCACTTCAGCTTCCACAGTTCCATCCGCTGCCATATCCACTCCCAGATATCTAAAACACTTCACTTCCTACAGTTTTTCTTCATTCAAACTTACCTCCCAGTTGACTTTTCCCTCATCCCTACTGTACCTGATAACCTTGCTTTTATTCACATTTACTCTCAGCTTTCTTCTTTCACACACTTTACCAAGCTCAGTCACCAGCTTCTGCAGTTTCTCATCCGAATCAACCACCAGCGCTGTATCATCAGCGAACAACAACTGACTCGCTTCCCAAGCTCTCACATCCACAACAGACTGCATACTTGCCCTGCTCTCCAAACCTCTTACATTCACCTCCCTAACAACCCCATTCATAAACAAATTAAACAACCATGGAGACATCACTCACCCCTGCCGCAATCCAACATTTACTAAGAACCAATCACTTTCCTCTCTTCCTACTCGTACACATGCCTTACATTCTCAATAAAAACTTTTCACTGCTTCTAACAACTTGCCTCCCACACCATATATTCTTAATACCTTCCAGAGATCAACTCTATCATATGCCTTCTCCAGATCCATAAATGCTACATACAAATCCATTTGCTTTTCTAAGTATTTCTCACATACATTCTTCAAAACAAACACCTGATCCACACATCCTCTACCACTTCTGAAGCCACACTGCTCTTCTGTAATCTGATGGTCTGTACATGCCTTCCCTCTCAATCAATACCCTCCCATATAATTTCCTATGAATACTCAACAAACTTATACCTCTGTAATTTAAGCACTCACTCTTATCCCCTTTGCCTTTGTACAATGGCACTATGCAAGCATTTCGCCATGAGGATATATATATATATATATATATATTTTATATTTATTATATTTATTTATTTTGCTTTGTCGCTGTCTCCCGCGTTTGCAGGGTAGCGCAAGGAAACAGACGAAAGAAATGGCACAACCCACCCCCATACACATGTATATACATACACGTCCACACACGCAAATATAAATATCTATACATCTCAATGTACACATATATATACACACACAGACACATACATATATACCCATGCACACAATTCACACTGTCTGCCTTTATTCATTCCCATCGCCACCTCGCCACACATGGAATACCATACCCCTCCCCCCTCATTGTGTGAGGTAGCACTAGGAAAAGACGACAAAGGCCCCATTCGTTCACACTCAGTCTCTAGCCCGAAACCACAGCTCCCTTTCCATATCCAGGCCCCACACAACTTTCCATGGTTTACCCCAGATGCTTCACATGCCCTGATTCAATCCACTGACAGCACATCAACCCCGGTATACCACATTGATCCAATTTACTCTATTCCTTGCCTGCCTTTCACCCTCCTGCATGTTCAGGCCCCGATCACTCAAAATCTTTTTCACTCCATCTTTCCACCTCCAATTTGGTCTCCCACTTCTCGTTCCCTCCACCTCCGACACATATCCTCTTGGTCAATCTTTCCTCACTCATTCTCTCCATGTGCCCAAACCATTTCAAAACACCCTCTTCTGCTCTCTCAACCATGCTCTTTTTATTTCCACACATCTCTCTTACCCTTACATTACTTACTCGATCAAACCACCTCACACCACACATTGTCCCCAAACACCTCATTTCCAGCACACACCCTCCTGCGTACAACTCTATCCATAGCCCACGCCTCGCAACCATACAACATTGTTGGAACCACTATTCCTTCAAACATACCCATTTTTGCTTTCCGAGATAATGTTCTCGACTTCCACACATTCTTCAAGGCTCCCAGGATTTTCGCCCCCTCCCCCACCCTATGATTCACTTCCGCTTCCATGGTTCCATCCGCTGCCAGATCCACTCCCAGATATCTAAAACACTTTACTTCCTCCAGTTTTTCTCCATTCAAACTTACCTCCCAATTGACTTGACCCTCAACCCTACTGTACCTAATAACCTTGCTCTTATTCACATTTACTCTTAACTTTCTTCTTTCACACACTTTACCAAACTCAGTCACCAGCTTCTGCAGTTTCTCACATGAATCAGCCACCAGCGCTGTATCATCAGCGAACAACAACTGACTCACTTCCCAAGCTCTCTCATCCACAGCAGACTTCATACTTGCCCCTCTTTCCAAAACTCTTGCATTCACCTCCCTAACAACCCCATCCATAAACAAATTAAACAACCATGGAGACATCACACACCCCTGCCGCAAACCTACATTCACTGAGAACCAATCACTTTCCTCTCTTCCTACACGAACACATGCCTTACATCCTCGATAAAAACTTTTCACTGCTTCTAACAACTTGCCTCCCACACCATATATTCTTAATACCTTCCACAGAGCATCTCTATCAACTCTATCATATGCCTTCTCCAGATCCATAAATGCTACATACAAATCCATTTGCTTTTCTAAGTATTTCTCACATACATTCTTCAAAGCAAACACCTGATCCACACATCCTCTACCACTTCTGAAACCACACTGCTCTTCCCCAATCTGATGCTCTCTACATGCCTTCACCCTCTCAATCAATACCCTCCGATATAATTTACCAGGAATACTCAACAAACTTATACCTCTGTAATTTGAGCACTCACTCTTATCCCCTTTGCCTTTGTACAATGGCACTATGCACGCATTCCGCCAATCCTCAGGCACCTCACCATTAGTCATAAATTAAATAACCTTACCAACCAGTCAACAATACAGTCACCCCCTTTTTTAATAAATTCCACTGCAATACCATCCAAACCTGCTGCCTTGCCGGCTTTCATCTTCCGCAAAGCTTTTACTACCTGTTCTCTGTTTACCAAATCATTTTCCCTAACCCTCTCACTTTGCACACCACCTCAACCAAAACACCCTATATCAGCCACTGTATCATCAAACACATTCAACAAACCTTCAAAATACTCACTCCATCTCCTTCTCACATCACCGCTACTTGTTATCACCTCCCCATTAGCACCCTTCACTGAAGTTCCCATTTGCTCCCTTGTCTTACGCACTTTATTTACCTCCTTCCAGAACATCTTTTTATTCTCCCTAAAATTTAATGATACTCTCTCACCCCAACTCTCATTTGCCCTCTTTTTCACCTCTTGCACCTTTCTCTTGACCTCCTGTCTCTTTCTTTTATACATCTCCCACTCAATTGCACTTTTTCCCTGCAAAAATCGTCCAAATGCCTCTCTCTTCTCTTTCACTAATAATCTTACTTCTTCATCCTACCACTCACTACCCTTTCTAATCAATCCACCTCCCACGCTTCTCATGCCACAAGCATCTTTTGCGCACTCCATCACTGATTCCCTAAATACATCCCATTCCTCCCCCACTCCCCTTACTTCCATTGTTCTGACCTTTTTCCATTCTGTACTCAGTCTCTCGTGGTACTTCCTCACACAAGTCTCCTTCCCAAGCTCACTTACTCTCACCACCCTCTTCACCCCAACATTCAGTCTTCTTTTCTGAAAACCCATACAAATCTTCACCTTAGCCTCCACAAGATAATGATCAGACATCCCTCCAGTTGCACCTCTCAACACATTAACATCCAAAAGTCTCTCTTTCGCGCGCCTGTCAATTAACACGTAATCCAATAATGCTCTCTGGCCATTTCTCCTACTTACATACGTATACTTATGTATATCTCGCTTTTTAACCCAGGTATTCCCAATCACCAGTCCTTTTTCAGCACATAAATCTACAAGCTCTTCACCATTTCCATTTACAACTCTGAACACCCCATGTATACCAATTATTCCCTCAACTGCCACATTACTCACCTTTGCATTCAAATCACCCATCACTATAACCCGGTCTCGTGCATGAAAACCACTAACACACTCATTCAGCTGCTCCCAAAACACTTGCCTCTCATGGTCTTTCTTCTCATGCCCAGGTGCATATGCACCAATAATCATCCATCTCTCTCCATCAACTTTCAGTTTTACCCATATTAATAGAGAATTCACTTTCTTGCATTCTATCACATACTCCCACAACTCCTGTTTCAGGAGTACTGCTACTCCTTCCCTTGCTCTTGTCCTCTCACTAACCCCTGACTTTACTCCCAAGACATTCCCAAACCACTCTTCCCCTTTACCCTTTAGCTTCGTTTCACTCAGAGCCAAAACATCCAGGTTCCTTTCCTCAAACATACTACCTATCTCTCCTTTTTTCACATCTTGGTTACATCCACACACATTTAGACACCCCAATCTGAGTCTACGAGGAGGATGAGCACTCCCTGCGTGACTCCTTCTGTTTCCCATTTTTAGAAAGTTAAAATACAAGGAGGGGAGGATCACAGTTTTGCACATGATCAAGTATATTCCTATGAGTCCACAGGGAAAATGAAACATGATAAGTTCCCAAGTGCACTTTTGTGTAATAATCACATCATCAGGGGAGACACAAGAGAGAATTATAACACTCAGTTGATATACAACAAAGAGACATTGCTAGGATGCCATTTGATAAACGTGCGATTTGCCATTTGTAGCGTTAGCAACGTAGCGTTCAAAACAGAGGACTGAGCCTTTCAGGGAAATCCTCACTCGGTCCCCTTCTCTGTTCCTTCTTTTGGAAAATTAAAAAACGAGAGGGGATTATTTCCAGCCTCCTGCTCCCTCCCCATTTAGTCGCTTTCTATGACACGCAGGGAGTACGTGGGAAGTATTCTTTCTCCCCTATCCCCAGGGGTAGAATATATATATATATATATATATATATATATATATATATATATATATATATATATATATGTATATGTATATATGTATATATATATATATGTATATGTGTGTATATATATATTTTTATTTTTATTTTTTTATTATACTTTGTCGCTGTCTCCCGCGTTTGCGAGGTAGCGCAAGGAAACAGACGAAAGAAATGGCCCAAACCCCCCCATACACATGTATATACATACGTCCACACACGCAAATATACATACCTACACAGCTTTCCATGGTTTACCCCAGACGCTTCACATGCCTTGATTCAATCCACTGACAGCACGTCAACCCCGGTATACCACATCGCTCCAATTCACTCTATTCCTTGCCCTCCTTTCACCCTCCTGCATGTTCAGGCCCCGATCACACAAAATCTTTTTCACTCCATCTTTCCACCTCCAATTTGGTCTCCCTCTTCTCCTCGTTCCCTCCACCTCTGACACATATATCCTCTTGGTCAATCTTTCCTCACTCATTCTTTCCATGTGCCCAAACCACTTCAAAACACCCTCTTCTGCTCTCTCAACCACGCTCTTTTTATTTCCACACATCTCTCTTACCCTTACGTTACTCACTTGATCAAACCACCTCACACCACACATTGTCCTCAAACATCTCATTTCCAGCACATCCATCCTCCTGCGCACAACTCTATCCATAGCCCACGCCTCGCAACCATACAACATTTATATGGGAGGGTATTGATTGAGAGGGTGAAGGCATGTACAGAGCATCAGATTGGGGAAGAGCAGTGTGGTTTCAGAAGTGGTAGAGGATGTGTGGATCAGGTGTTTGCTTTGAAGAATGTATGTGAGAAATACTTAGAAAAGCAAATGGATTTGTATGTAGCATTTATGGATCTGGAGAAGGCATATGATAGAGTTGATAGAGATGCTCTGTGGAAGGTATTAAGAATATATGGTGTGGGAGGCAGTGAAAAGTTTTTATCGAGGATGTAAGGCATTTGTATGTGTAGGAAGAGAGGAAAGTGATTGGTTCTCAGTGAATGTAGGTTTGCGGCAGGGGTGTGTGATGTCTCCATGGTTGTTTAATTTGTTTATGGATGGGGTTGTTAGGGAGGTGAATGCAAGAGCTTTGGAAAGAGGGGCAAGTATGAAGTCTGTTGTGGATGAGAGAGCTTGGGAAGTGAGTCAGTTGTTTGCTTATGATACAGCACTGGTGGCTGATTCATGTGAGAAACTGCAGAAGCTGGTGACTGAGTTTGGTAAAGTGTGTGAAAGAAGAAAGTTAAGAGTAAATGTGAATAAGAGCAAGGTTATTAGGTACAGTAGGGTTGAGGGTCAAGTCAATTGGGAGGTAAGTTTGAATGGAGCAAAACTGGAGGAAGTAAAGTGTTTTAGATATCTGGGAGTGGATCTGGCAGCGGATGGAACCATGGAAGCGGAAGTGTTGAATCATAGGGTGGGGGAGGGGGCGAAAATCCTGGGAGCCTTGAATATATATATATATATATATATATATATATATATATATATATATATATAGGGATAGGGGAGAAAGAATACTTCCCACGTATTCCCTGCGTGTCGTAGAAGGCGACTAAAAGGGAAGGGAGCGGGGGGCTGGAAATCCTCCCCTCTCAATTTTTTTTTTTCTTTTTTCTTTTCCAAAAGAAGGAACAGAGAAGGGGGCCTGGTGAGGATATTCCCTAAAAGGCCCAGTCCTCTGTTCTTAACGCTACCTCGCTAATGCGGGAAATGGCGAATAGTATGAAAGAAAACGCGGGAGACAGCGACAAAGTATAAAAAAAAAAAAAAAAAAAAAAAAAAAAATATATATATATATATACATATATATGTATATTTATTTATATATGTTTATATGTATAAAACCACTTGCAAGATGAAACATGATAAGTTCCAAGTGTACTTTCGTGTAATGATCACATCGTCAGGGGAGATACAAAAATTTTATCAAAACATTTTGTCAACAATATTTCTCACGGTACAGTAGTTAGAGTCAATAACTGATAACTGAGATGTCATTACTCCAGTCAGTACAAAGATCATAATTTTTATCATCTGATTCTTGTCCTGTTTTTTATGTAATTATGTTGCTTAAGTCTAAGAGAAAGATCCTTACCAGTCTGCCCAAAATTAAACATCACAATTTTTACATGGCTCTCTATAAACACACCCTACAGAACTTTCTGGAGATATTTTGATTTAGATATTCTTTATAGTCTTGTTGTTGCTGAAGACAACATTTACATTAAGGGATTTAAGCAACATGGGAAGTAAAGTAGAATAATTACTAAAAGGGAGAACTAAGAGATTCTTGGTTTCAAAGGGAAGTTTTTTAACTCTATGAAATGATTTCTTTGCCTGCTTCAGTGATTTATCAATGAAAGATTTAGGATACTTTAACTTGGATCCAATAGAATATATCTGCTCAAACTCATCATCAATTAACTGTGGACTACATATACATAAAGTCCTAAGGAATGATGAGAATTCAACTGTCATGTTGAGCTGAGTAATATGAGCATACATTGGTAGGTTTTCTTTATATGCTAAACTTAAACTTGTTTCCATCCCCATGAATCAGGCAATCCAAAAATCGTAGCATACCATTATTTTCAATTTCTACAGTAAAGTTGAGGGAAGGTACTAATTTGTAAAGCAAAGGGAGAAATGTTTGTAAATTTTCATTTGTTGGCCAGACACAAAGATCATCATCAACATACCTAACCAAATTGCCTTAGAGGGTAAGATATCCCTTGGTTATTTTGTTTCTAAGACTTCCATGTAAAGATTACTTAATACAGGTGAAAGAGGGTTCCCATTGCCATACCAAATTTCTGAGCGTAATATTCTACATTAAATTGAAATGCACACTTTTTTATGAATATCAATTCAATGAAAATAGACTGAAACAGGTAAATGAATATTGCCCAAAACTTCAATTAGATATTCTAAGAGGTTATCAACTGAAACTTTTGTGAACAGAGATGAAACATCAAAGCCAACCAGTTTGAAATCATATCAACATTAATATCATAAAGCTTGTTAACTAGATCTATATTGTTCATGATATTAGAATTTGATATCTGATCCACTAATGGGCTTAATAAAGTAACCAACCACTTTGACAATTTATATGTTATAAAGCCCACTGAACTCATTATGGGTCTTGCTGGTAAATTTGGTTCTTGTGTTTTGGTAAGTCCATGTATAGATGGCAATGAAGGAAACAAAGATGACAAACTTTTTATTATGGAACCTTTACCTTTCAACAACAATGCCAGTTCTTTATTAAGATGAGAATTAAATGCTTCTAGTGGATTCTTACTGAGTTATTTGGAAGGGCAAAAATGGGCATGTTTGTAGGTATGGTAGTCACATCAATGTTAAATGGATATAAGGCATGGGCTATAGATGAGGATGTGCAGAGGTGTAATGTGTTATATGTTTAAGGACACAATGTGTGGTGTGAGGTGGTTTGATGAAGTAGATAATAAAAGGGTAAGGGGGAGAGCTAGTCATAAAATTGATGTGGTTGATGTATCTGTAGAGGATGTACTGAAATGGTTTGGATATATGGAGAGATGAGTGAGAGGCTGACAGAAGATATATGTATCAGAAGTGGATGGAACAATAAGTCAGATGAGACCAAAGTGGAGACAAAAGGATGGAGTGAAAAAGATTTTGAGTAACTGGGGCCTGAACATGCAGGTGGGTGAAGGGGATGCACAGGATAGATTGAATTGGAAGTATGTGGTATACAGGGTTCATTGTACTGTCATTGGACTGAACCAGGGCATGTACAGCAGCTGGGGAAAACCATGGAAAGGTTTGTGAGACCTGGTTGTGGATAGGAACTGTGGTTTTGGTGCATTATACATAACAGCTAGAGAGTGGATGTGAGCAAATACAGCCTTTGTTAATTTGTTGCTGGTGTTACCTCTCTAATGCAGAAAACAGTGATCAGATATGAAAGAAAATTCAAACTTATCATTTCTCACATAAGCAAGGTAGTGCCAGGAACAGATGAAAAAGGCCTCATCTGTTCACATCCATTCTCTAGCTGTCATGTGTAATGCACCAAATCCATAGCAACCATACCTTGCTAAGAATTGTTATGGTTGTTGATTTAGATTTATCATTACATACTTTCTTTTACCTTGGCTTGCAGTTGTGTATTATATGTTAGTTCCAACTCACTGCTATAAGGGTGTAGTTTCATTTGTCAGTTACTAATTGACAACAGATTTTTTAGGGTCCAGAAATAAAATTCTTCCTGTGAATTTTCCAATATTTGAAGGTACATAACTTTTTCGAAGCAGCTCTGATTGTAATTAGAATTTAAATTTTCTCTCTTCTATGTCTTTGTTCATTCATTATTGGTCAGGACGAGCCTGGAGGTTTCTTCACTGGAAATGTCAATTCTTTTTATTTCGGTATGCAAGAGAATTGTTCTAGGGTAACTGTCATATTGTTTGGTTGAGTTTATAACCTGGTCTAGAATTAGTTTTCTCAAGTTTGCTCATGCATTAATTCATGCAGACCCTCTAGTTTCTTGAAGGCATACATGTAAACTAATACAGTGTATTGTTTTTCAGAGTAGGCTGTTGTTTACTCAAGCACTCAACAAAACCATATTTCATATAGTTACAAGTAGTTTAGACAAGTAATCCTGATTATGTTAGGTTAGCGAATTATTATGTTCCACATATTTCATGAGCTTAAGATAATACTACAGCTACATTTGAATGATTTTAGGGCAGGCTTCTAGTTTCAAACATTTAAGACTGACATAATTTTGTTAATACTCTAGGTAATATTTCATCCTGGATAGTTGGATAGTGAAGTATCTTTCAAATCTTACAATATCATAATAATACAAAATGGGTCTTCTAGCCACCAAACACAGTCGCTGACTTCTTCAGCATCCTTCTATTTTCTCTCTTTCTTCCCATAAATCTAGAGTTAGTGGATTTCAGATTTTTAAGTTCCTTCAAGCTCCTCTTTTTCCTTTAGTGATTATAAGATTAGTGTATCAAAAATGTTAAGTTGTCATTGTTCACTGGCTTCAACCAACTCTTGGGTTTTAATGTTAAGAAGTTCATGAAAATGAGGATATTTTCAGTCAGATAGTGGGGCTTTACCTTTTTTTTTAAATATATTGATAAGAATCCTTCAGGAAAATTATTATTTCTGGACAATCAGTTGGTTTAAGTAAATTTTAGCAAAAGTTCTGTCCAGTAAAGATTCAGAAATATCTACAGGCACTGAATATGACAAATGGCTTTTCTAGGTGTCACATGTTAAGTGTGCTGAAGGCACTTTTGATGATGCACTTCGAACCTCAGAAAGGTAGTATAGTGGTCCAGAAACTTTGTAAAGTACCAACTGTTGATTTTTTTGTCTGATGTGCATTTTTTTTTGGGGGGGGGTGACTGGTTCATGAAAAATATTCATAATTTTCTCGTGCATTATAACTTAATTGTGCTTAGTGTAGCAAAAGCAGATTTTTTACTAGGTTGCCCAATCCCAGGTATTCAAAAAAGATGTGTAACATTTTTATATATATTTTTAGGTGCATAAAAGCTATTAAAGCTATTGTCTGCTAATAGATAAAAGATTAAGGATTTCTAGCTTAGAAAACATATTATTTTCTTGATTTGCTGATCATAAGCATAGACATCAAGGTGCATTGGTAGAGGCTACAAACAGTGAGCCTTAGGGGATGGTGTGTGACTGTCCACCATACTTATAGGTTACTAAGGACACCAGGCACCTCCAGTAACTTATCCTTTGTTTATTTTTCCATTAGAGGCCAATCAACAAAGGGCATGCAAAATTTTACTTTTGATGGGATATTACTTGAATGGATTAACGTCACTAGCACCTTGCAACATAGGAAATCAGTGTACGCCCTAAGCACCAAAAGATTGATTACGTACATAATGACCCATTCTCTTTTTAAAGAGCTCTCTCTAGGTTAGATCACTTTTCCATGAAGGCTGTTAGTGAGATTATATCCAGATTCTTAGTCACATTGATACAGTTTGCTGAATAGTGCAAGCACTGAAAGGAAGCATTTATGTATGAGGCTTCTTGTTTTCCTTGAATGCAACATTGTGGCACATAAGATTTGTGAGTTTCACAATTTACCTTATTGTCCAGATTGTCGTTACTCTTTTTGTAGATAACATAGCTTGTACAACATTCTTCCAATAACCTAGTGAAGTTTTATTTTAAACTAGCCTCCATGTAAGAGGAATGTGAATCAAGGTCAGTGCCCTAATCAGAAAATTATCTGACATCCACCAAAGAGCCCCCTTTGATGAAATTAAGTGGCGGCAAAGATGCAGTTAAGTTTCCAGAGCTAGTAACAGCAACAAATACAGCAGCAGAAGGACACTTTTGCTGAAGTTGAATTTTGGTGGTGATTATAAGTGCCTGCCAAATTTTAGGTTTTGTGCAGTGTTATGACCTTAGCTAAGAAGTTGTGACCACTGGTTTGACTAAAGGAGTTTAATGAAATGGAGCACGTGAGTGTCATGTGATTAATTTAATGTCTTTCTTATAAGTAAGATATAAAGAGATCTTGTATTACATATTATAAGTTCATTATATGGAGTTGCATTATCACATTACAGGACAGAACACCAAAAAACAGCATGAAACTAATTAGGAACAGTGAATTACACTTTTTCAGTGTAGTTGACATTTATTAGTAGAAAATCCAGCTTAGTAAGCTGTTCTACAATAAAACTGAATACAGAAATATTCATATGACCTACATGTTCTGTCTAATTTAAGTGTAACCAACAAAGGTGTATATATACCTGAGCAATTGGCTTAACCAGTTCTTTGCTCCCTACAAGCTCAGGTTGGAGTTATTACTTTCCAAATTAAATCCATAGGAGTTACCTGTTTATGATTAACTTGCATCATTAAGGTTAATGCATGCTACTCAAGGTCTCCATAAAGTACTGTAATGCATGGTCTCAACACTCGGGAATATAAAAACATTCATATTTCATTTTCATTGGTAGTGTCAGACCTTTTCATGTCAAAACTAGCAACAATGTGGTAAGGGTCATTAATTCACACCTGCAAAGTATGTAAGGCTCTCGTGGAGAAAACTGTCATCAGGATATACGTCTTCACTTTTAAAAGAAGAGAAAAAAAAGAAAGAAGAGATATGTTTATGCCTAGGAGATTGAACACCTCATCAAGATTGGTGGAACATTGTGCATGAAGTCCACATCACAGCATGGCATAGTACCTTGGCATTGTTGGTGCTTTTGACCATGGCAGAGTTAGCTGACAGGGTCCTTAATACCCTCACACTTCTTATCCATCTATATACCATTATGCTATGTGCAAGGCATAGGAGTGGCAGTTGTAGCTACTAGACTTGTGGCTAGACATCCCTTTGGCAGACCCCAGACTGTACAGATTACAGGCAGGGTCATCATGGCACATGGCTGTGGGCAGTTGACCTGTGTGGATGGACTGGTAGGGACTTAAACTTCTCTCTTTGAGCAGACTGTGGTCAGGGAGGAGCTGCTGAATGTCTTTCTATAGCAGGGACTCTTTTGGCCTTAGCTGATGGGGCCGAGGACATCCTGTACAAGCAGAATGTGTTTACCTACCACCTTGAACCCTTGGAGTGAAGAGGGCTCATCAGTGTTCTGGTATACCAGAGTATTTTGGTCTAATGATTGGTGTGGTGTGAGAAGTATCAACCAGCTTTGTTCCACACCAGAGGTCCATTCAGTAGTTTAGAGATATAGCCTTTCTGTGGAGCACCACAGGTAGATTTGGTGGTGGTAAGTGCAACTTTTGGTTGGAGGACATTAGCTGCAACACTTGGTTGCAGGGAGGCAGTATGATTGGCACACATCACATGACAGCTAGTAACCTTGCAGTGAAAATCTAACCACATGACAGGTAGTAACCTTGCAGTAGAAATCTAATCATTAGTCTTTTGCTCCAGAAGATAAGACGTGCTAAAGAGGGAATTTAATCAAACTTATGGCGGAGAAACAAGATCGAACCAAAGTCCACAATGCAAAGTGTGCTTCACCAGACTTGTATTAAGACCAAAGTTCACAATGCAAAGTTTGCTGCACCGGACTTGGAAGGGATCGGAAGATTGTATTACTGCTCACAACAGCTTTCCAAACTTTGAGTATCACACCTCATTTTGTTGAACATAGCTATTCCTAGTCATGCAGTGTGTTTGGAATAAGGTCTCATCCTTTCATCAAGTTAGCAGAAGGTAACACTGTAATGACTCTACTACTCCCATCCTCTTCCCTAACCAAAAGGGAATATCTCATTGCAGGCTAACACAGCAGCCGAGAGTAGAGGAAAACCCAGCAATGTTTACTCACAGTAATAAACATATGCAGGGCATTTTTAACCCAGTCTTTACACTGTTCTCAACACAATTACTCAAAATGTCTTCCAGATATAGTTAAACCTTCCATGGGCACCTTGTAACTTGGTAGCAAGCTGACACTAAGGTCTGCTTTTCTGGCTAATTTGTAACCTACTGGAGGAGCACTGATGGATCTATAGTTCTGTGGGCATCCACAAAAAGGGCAGTACGGGGCATTGCACCCACCTTGCATTTAACAAAAAATGGCCCATATGGCATATTCATGGTCATATTCATTTGAAAGGAACTAAACTGAATATATTTAGTAATATATATATTTTTTTTTTTTTTTTGCTTTGTCGCTGTCTCCCACGTTTGCGAGGTAGCGCAAGGAAACAGACGAAAGAAATGGCCCAACCCACCCCCATACACATGTATATACATACACGTCCACACACGCAAATATACATACCTACACAGCGTTGCATGGTTTACCCCAGACGCTTCACATGCCGTGATTCAATCCAATGACAGCACATCAACCCCGGTATACCACATCGATCCAATTCACTCTATTCCATGCCCTCCTTTCACCCTCCTGCATGTTCAGGCCCCGATCACACAAAATCATTTTCACTCCATCTTTCTACCTCCAATTTGGTCTCCCATTTCTCGTTCCCTCCACCTCCGACACATATATCCTCTTGGTCAGTCTTTCCTCACTCATTCTCTCCATGTGCCCAAACCATTTCAAAACACCCTCTTCTGCTCTCTCAACCACGCTCTTTTTATTTCCACACATCTCTCTTACCCTTACGTTACTTACTCGATCAAACCACCTCACACCACACATTGTCCTCAAACATCTCATTTCCAGCACATCCACCCTCCTGCGCACAACTCTATCCATAGCCCATGCCTCGCAACCATACAACATTGTTGGAAGCACTATTCCTTCAAACATACCCATTTTTGCTTTCCGAGATAATGTTCTCGACTTCCACACATTCTTCAAGGCTCCCAGGATTTTCGCCCCCTCCCCCACCCTATGATCCACTTCCGCTTCCATGGTTCCATCTGCTGCCAGATCCACTCCCAGATATCTAAAACACTTTACTTCCTCCAGTTTTTCCCCATTCAAACTTACCTCCCAATTGACCCTCAACCCTACTATACCTAATAACCTTGCTCTTATTCATATTTACTCTTAACTTTCTTCTTTCTCACACTTTACCAAACTCAGTCACCAGCTTCTGCAGTTTCTCACATGAATCAGCCACCAGCGCTGTATCATCAGCGAACAACAACTGACTCACTTCCCAAGCTCTCTCATCCACAACAGACTTCATTTTTGCCCCTCTTTCCAAAACTCTTGCATTCACCTCCCTAACAACCCCATCCATAAACAAATTAAACAACCATGGAGACATCACACACCCCTGCCGCAAACCTACATTCACTGAGAACCAATCACTTTCCTCTCTTCCTACACGTACACATGCCTTACATCCTCGATAAAAACTTTTCACTGCTTCTAACAACTTGCCTCCCACACCATATATTCCTAATACCTTCCACAGAGCATCTCTGTCAACTCTATCATATGCCTTCTCCAGATCCATAAATGCTACATACAAATCCATTTGCTTTTCTAAGTATTTCTCACATACATTCTTCAAAGTAAACACCTGATCCACACATCCTCTACCACTTCTGAAACCACGCTGCTCTTCCCCAATCTGATGTTCTGTACATGCCTTCACCCTCTCAATCAATACCCTCCCATATAATTTACTAGGAATACTCAACAAACTTATACCTCTGTATATATATGATATATGTATTAAAGTTGTAAATTTATTTGTGTTTAAGCAAACATAGCACATATTCTTTTAATCTGTTGACTTATGCTCTGACATACATGGTTTATTCCCCTTAGAAAATATTTCTCTAGATGCCCATGACTAGTACAAATAGTACTGGATTATTTGATTGGATTGCACAGCTCATGGCACAGCATGATGAAGGAACAAATAGGATGCACACAGTATAGTCAGTAAATTCGTTCCCAGTTTCAAGACCTAAGAGAGGAATGACACAAACTATAACAACCTGACTAAACATCTGCTCCTCAAGTGAGATTCATCTCCAGTTTTGCTGTTAGATTGAGGAATTTTCTGGCAAACCTTACTTGAGCTTAAGTGTCCTCCCCAAGACTTCTTGGTTAGCATAAATACAAGTGTTCTTACTACAAGTAGGAGCAACAGTTCAGGATGGTGGAATTGTTAGTGGAAGCATGAATAGTCTTATCTGTCTCATCTCCACAGATAACAGCATCTACATACAGGGTAATCTTGAACTTTTTTGCTCCTTTACGCTAATTTCCACAAACTCCACAAGACCTTATGGAACATTCTACAGTCAACAGGCATATTACCAATGATCTACATATCTTTAGATGGAAGCATATTATCACTGACATGGATAGAACATTTTAAGAGTCGGATGCATGCTCAGCACATGTTTTTGAAGGACTTTAACTGAGGTATGAATAAGCCACTTCTTTGATCCATTAATATACTAAGACCAGTGATGATAGAAAATTAGTGATAGTGACACACAAGATACAAAACTAAAGATTGGCTTTGGAAATCAAGACAGTTTTAAACCTCTTGCTGGACTTGAAGTGGTGACATGGATTACTCCATCTTGGACAGGGATATGATACCATTAACATTGCAGATGGTGTGGATTGCAAAGATTTTGTCAGTTTTCAAGAAGCTAAGAAAAGAAAGGACAAGAGAAATGAATATCTCAGAAGGAAGAAGAACCTGGTATGTTTCAGCGATGATAATGCAGCTGGATGTCCTTGTCCATTGTTTCTCATACGATAAGTCACAAACCTCCAGGGGTTTGTGGGGTAGTTTTAAAGGGGGTTGCAAGAATATTTTTGCTAAGTTAAGCAAACAGTAGTTTTGCCTTGAGATAAGACTAACTCTGAATTAATGGGTGCTGAAAGGAATTAAGAATGAACCAGATTGCATACCTTTTTTTTCTGGTATTTTTTTGGAGGGAAAAATAAATCCCTCTGTTTTACACTTTTAGGGGTACAGATGAACATAGAACTGGGCACAGGTTGGTGGGGAAATCAAAATGAAAAACACTTAACTAACTGTAATTGTAAACATAGTAGGGTTATTATAGTTAAGCTTATAGGCAGCAAAGCTGATGAATTTTCAACAAGTAATAAGGCATGGCATCTTGTCGTAGGTTCTTCTGCATATATGGGTTATATTGTAAAAGTAGCTCCAAATTTTGGTCAAGATCTTGCTGTGATCACAGTTGCAGCCTCCAGTGTGGTCAATGGGCATTTCAAGATGACTAGGCTAGTAAATGGAGTTGCAAGTGTCTCCATCCATTTAATATGAAAGTAGGATACTAAAACATGTGCATCCTTCTGTGGATCATGCGTTTTTAAAATTAGGATTGAGTGAGATGAAAATTCCATTTGAATGGGTTATTAGGCTCCATAGATAGGTTAATGGAAGCAAAGTGCGAATGTTTATATAATATTCGAGTTGAATTTTTTTGTAGTTTTGAATCTCTTCCAAGTGAAATTGGTACATATGAATTTTATTAGATTAGAAAGTTTTGCCACAACCCCTTGCAATATTTGTGTCAGAAAGTAGATCATTTGAGTGCTAATTTTAAGTAAAGTCTGGTAAGATATGCAAGGAGCCCTTCAGAGTCATATTGTAAAGGATTGTACAGATAGAGAGGTGGTCAAACATGCAGATTTTTCAGGAATTCATCTGTTCTTATTGTATGTTATGTGCCCAAAATATCATTGAAAACAAAGAAGTTGATCATGTAGTCAGGGACAAGAAAAGTCATATTAAAAGGCAAATGAGAGCAGATCCTCTTAATGCTCTAACACCGGGACTAGAAAACCTATTACTTATGAGAGGCATGAGATTGCAGAACAAGGAAGTTTGGGAAATGATAAGGTGGCAATTGGAGTAGCCATATTGTTAACCCCAGGCCCATTGTTGATGTTGCTACCTATGCTTGGCCAATTTAAGTGGATGCAGATTTGCAGACAGATGATGTCATTCCAATTTCATGTGATCAGGTTAGAAACATGATGAACAAACTTCATAATGAAAAATTCAAGACTGTTACTGAATTATGGGACATCAAAAGACTCTTTAACATTGCTATTAGACATAACCTAATGCACAATAAATATGTGAACAATGTTGAAGATTGAATTGAATGTTTGAAACCTAAATTCAGAGTGTGAGGAGATTCCTACCAATAAGAAGAGAGAGAAAATGGAGTCAAATCCTTAAATTTCTTAGAGCTAGCTTGGTAGTGTAATTTGTGTCCTGTGCCAAGATGACTTGGTGTCATGTTTTGAATCATGTAGGCTTGGGTGTGACTGTATAGTGCCACTTAACACAACCCAGTGTTTAGCATTCACCCACAAGGTTTATTAGTGCAAGTAAGAAAGTCAAATTTAATTAATCATGACTGAGCACTTCAGTATAATGTTGTGGAATACAGTAAGCAGTGCAATATGCAATTTGGGGAAGTTTCATTAGGGAAACAAATCCATGTATTGTGTATAAATGTGTTGCAAAAACGTATTAAAAACTGTCGCTTAAAGTTTCTTTCAAGGGGTTTAATCTGTTTAGGCAAGATGGAATGTATAAGGGTGAAGGCATACCATTTCAGTTAGGAGAGAGAGAGAGAGAGAGAGAGAAGCATGAAGCTTCTTTTATTGAATTCATATGACTCTCATAGATATTTAAGGACAAGATTAACAGGGTTAGATATTATGAGCATTGATGTCATTACTACATGGTGGAGGCAACTATGGTCATGTCAAGAAATTTAGAGTAGCAAAAGTGGTGATGTCTATTTTGTTAAGCACATGTCACTAGCAAGATTGCTTACTTGAGGTTACAATAGATTGAAATATCACCTTCGGTAAGGCTATATCATCGTCAATTGACAAAAGAGAGTGCTGTGGCATCAAAGTACACTTAGCTTCAAAGGAGTCCAACCTGTCCTTGCTACTAAGTGTAGTGCAGCCATAGAGCTGCAAGGTCCCCTATATATGGGGTCCTTGGGCTATATTCTGAGGACCCATTCATAAAAGAGGACCTAGGTTGTATGATAGTTATACTGGGAAAATTTAAGAAATGTAAAAACGTTTTTTACATTTTGATTAATATAGATGGGTTTGATGTCCAGCTGATATCATTGTAACACAACCTGTGGTTCTGCAGAAAATTTACCGTATGTGATAAGAAAGTTCACTGTCTTTCAGTGATAGCAGCAATAAAACAACTACAAAAACACTGACCTGAGGAACCTTAACAGCTTAATCTGAACACAAACCACCATCAGTAGGGACTTGGTCATTGGTTTTATAAAGGGTGCATTCTGTTTCATTACTCTGGTCACTTGAGCCAAAGTAGTTCTTGTCTGCATCACTTCTCTTACATGACTTGCTGGGTTCCACATCCACTTTGATACCATACACATGATAAACCATGTTACTCTGTCTCTGGCATGACAGAGGACCTCCTGATAGAGATTCCTTTACACAAAAGGATCATGGAACATATTGCTGCTCACAGTATCATAACCTGAAAGGAACTTTACAGCTGGTATAGGGAAATAATCTTATGCACCCACAGTGACCCAGCTAGATCCTCTTATACAGTCAATACACTGGTGTGGCACAAACTCTAGCTATTCCCTGAAGCAACATATGCTCCCTATTATCATTGTTCCCACTCCAAGGGTGAAGCGTGTGCCTATTGTAGTACAAAAACACCTGTTGCCCACCTTATGGATCTTCGAGTTTCATAACTTTAGTGCCATGTAGCTCAGAATCTCTTTACCCCCAAATTACTTTGCTTTTGTGTTTCATTTATAATCATTCCATTTCCTCCAGTTATGCACAACCTATCATTAGGTACTACAAACTTGATATGGCAACTTTGGCACTTTAAGGAGGGCTCAGAGGTTGTACCATACAGCTTCTTTATTATCTTTCCCTGAAATGGGTACTGCCTTTATTTTCGTGATGCTTTGTGTTGTGCTGAATGCATAGCAGAGGTTGGCTTGGATTCAATAAAGTCCTACATATCATCTTTTAAATTTTTTCTCTTCAATCATGGTTTGATTACTCCTCTGATGCTTGTTGCATCTGGAATGATGTTTGACCACAGAACTCTTCCCTTCCCCTGAAACCCACTATGCTGTATTTTTCGGCTTGGAATCATTGCAAATTGTTCTTTGAAGAGCCAAGTACCCTTTCATAAAATGAAGGCATGCTGACTTTACTTTTCTTCTTCAGACAAATCTGGGTGGTTTTTAACCAATAGCATCTCCAATAATTTCTGTAATTCAACCTTTAGACCTCTTTTCCTATCTGATCAGTCTGTTTTGAACACTCCAACTGATAAAGCTGCTCTTTTTGCCACCAAGTTTCCTTCGACTCAATTTTGGATCATTCAGAATCTTATTGTCCACCCCCATGTCTTACTGAATTATGCCATCTCTTATATTCTTGCGTAGTCTTTCAGGTACTCTTCAAGGTCCAGGTAGTCAGGTGAAATGCCCAGATAGCACACTTCCTTTGGTTATAAGGGAATGTGCTTCTGAGCTAGCACCAATCCTTGCTTGCCTATTTTACCTCCTTATGAAATTCTTAGAGTTTCTCTTCCATTTGGAAGCACACCTTGATGCAGTTCATCCTTCCTAAAGGAGACCACTGTAACCTATTCAACTGTTGCCTCATTGCTGTCACTTTTGCTATTTTTAGTCTTTATAGTGTGGTTTTCTCAAATACCTAGATCACCAGATTTTGCAGTGTTAGGTCTACTGGTGTTCTCTCTCAGGTGACTCACCTCTGGATCTCCTCTCACAGGAATTTTGGTGAAACTTCCCATCATATCCCTTGGCATCTCTAAACTTCCTTCCTTTAGTTTCATGAAACTATTTAATTTCAGTTGCATAGTTTTTTTTGCCAGTCCATTGCTATTGTTATTGACGGAGTGACTTCCACTTCCTTTCCTATCAATAGTGGTGTTCTTCAGAGTTCTTTCCTATCACCGACTCTCTCGCTTCTCTCAGTAAATGATCTCTCCTCTATTTTTCAATCTGTACATTCTTATACTAATGATATGACTTTACATAATTTAACTCACTTTTCCTTATGTTCTCTCTTTACTATTTGTTTTCTTTTATGTATTGACCTTGTTTACCTTCTCAATTTGGACCTGTGCACCATTTCAGATTTGGGAGGCAAAACATTGTAAGATTGATAGTCCTAACACAATTTCTCCATATAGCTCTTTCTAAGAATCATTTGTTTCCCTCTTTATTAACATAAACATGTTAGGCATAACCATTTCCTGCATTTTGACCTGGAAACCCTAGCTGATTAACATCACAAAGCCAACATCCTAAAAGCTTGGGATGTTGTTTCTCTACTGCAATTATTTTTAAGAGTAGTTGTTCCATATTTAAGGGTTTACTTTCCCAAGTATGGAATACTTTTCACACATCTAAGGTGGCTGATCCTCCACCTTTCTGTTAGCTAGAGTGGAAGCAAATCCTTTCCATCTCAATAATTCCTCTGGTAGCATCACCTCTCTTTAACCTTCCTTTTCTGTATGATTTGATGCTGCAGCTCTCACTGTATTCTGTAGGTATTTTGGTCATTGTCTTGTGTGAATTGTCTGCATGTGTCCCCACCTGAGGTTTTAGATCTGTGGCATGCGTTTGGCTGCTTCTTCCCTCAGTTTCTTTGTGGAGACTATCCACTCTGGGATTAAATGTTATGATACCACCTTTTTCTTCTCTCAGACAGCTAAGTTGTGGAATTTTCTCCCTTTTGTCTTTCCCTCTTCATATAACCCTCTTGTTTTAAGAGTCAAATCTGCATGATTGGTTTCTATTTTTTTCTTTTACTTTTTTCTTTCATACAAGATGACCTTGTTTAGGACACATTTTCCCCATACCTTGTCAATCACTAGAAAAATGTTCCATATTCAAGACAAATCCTTTCAATGTAGTTCTGCAAGATTTATTGCCATTGGGCAGGATCTTAACAGAACTTAATTATTATAGGAATCACTGCATGGATCTGTAAAGTGTTCATAACTTTTCATGCACTTCTTTGATTTACCCTTATCTCTTCATAAGAACAGAACTCTCCAACCAAGCATAAAGTGGATTGGTGCTGTATTTTTTCCTTCTTGGGACACTGCAAATCAATATGGCCCTATTGCTTGCAGTAAAAATAGGTAATTGAACTATATAACACCCTGTAGATCTCCGTGATGATTTTTAGCTTCATTACATTACTTCTGGGACAAGTTTACATCTGATTTCCAGCCCTGATCATGAGGTCCATTTACAGTCGGTTGATTGTGCAGCCTCACATAGTGAAGCACTGGAAAGTTGCCAGAAAAGTCAGCCATGCTTAACAAAATCTTGGGCTTCATTTAGATACAGTTCATCTTCTTAGGGACAGCTTGCTTGAACTGCTTTATTAAGAATAATTCATTTAGTTCATCATCAGTGGTGACTTCATTGGCTTTAATTCAAATGGCAAGTGAAAAATATGAATCGTAAGGCATGATAAACCTTTTCTCTACAAGACAGTTTCCTGAGTGACAGGGATGTTGTGGATTGCTGATGGGAACAAAATGGCATTCCCTACTCTTCAACATCCACCTGTTGGTGATGGTAGAAAATAACAGACAGCAATGCTCATAGGATGTCACATTAGGGAGAGGTTTTTCACAGTTCATAAACCATATTTTTTTCCATGTTTTTTCGTTTATTGAGTTGCTGAGATCATGTCAGCATGAAGGAGGATGTGTTACACAAAGAGCTTCTGTGCAATAAACCAAAGCCAAAAGCAGAAAATGTACCTTCTAATGGTGATTCAGACAGATTGCTTGCATACTTCTGTAGGTGGGATCCCCAAAGCCACATGATTGATATCCCTGATATCCAGACAAAGATTCAGTCAGAGAAAGGTGTTAGATGAATGCCACAGACTTCTTTTATTGATTTCCTATTGAGAAAATTCCAAGAGAGGGGTCAAGGCAGAGGCCACTTTCCCACCTTCCTAATGTTATGGGCTCTTGGAAAGGCCAGCTTATGACATCATGATTGTTTCTGAATCCAGGAGTGATTCTGAGGTTCCTGGACAAACAGTTGAATGTTCTCTTAGACAATCACCGATATTTAGAAAATCTCTTTAAGGAATATAAGAGTCCTTAAGGGATGCTGCTGCCTTGTAGTAGTTTTCTTCGAATTTATACTAATTTTGTTATTTCTAAATTTGTTTTCTTTTTGGTTAAGACTTTCAGTTTTGATTTTATCTTGACTGAATTGGTTATCATTTAAAGAGTGAGGAATTGTGTGTGGACATTGCATGGGTCTCACAAACAGTTCTCCCAGATCCAAAGGGTCAAAGGAAATTAGTTTTCACATGGAGATGTTGTGGAGCCACATTGCTTGTAAAGCTTTTAGATTATAAGAGATCTTGGAGTTTGGAAAGCTCCCACTTAGGAAGATAGGTTGAGATGACTGATTTCCCCAGAAAG
Organism: Panulirus ornatus; assembly: GCF_036320965.1. Taxonomy (NCBI): domain Eukaryota; kingdom Metazoa; phylum Arthropoda; class Malacostraca; order Decapoda; family Palinuridae; genus Panulirus; species Panulirus ornatus. The sequence goes on from NC_092228.1 coordinate 20,479,146, forward strand.
AAGGATCTAAGGAGCCCATCCCACAAAGGAACAGACATGTCAATAACAAAACCTATTGAAAGAGATCCTTGCAGTGTACTCTTAAAGGAGGCAATTTACTAGCATAATCCTTAACATGGAAAAAGTTTGAGAAGAATTCCAAACAAAGGCACCATTACATTTGATCACCTAGAATCTTCTAGAAAGGATTGAAACATCAAATTGTATGGTACAGTCTTTGAGTAGAGACAATATTGTGTATCATCAGCACTAGACCCCTTCCACCAAAACCACACCTTATATACCACCTGCCTCAAAGTTGAAACAAAGCCATTCTTCTCCCTTCCCCTATATATAGTTATTACAAGACTGTACCTGCATGAGGTTACACTAAAAAAGTCACCTTTGGTGAAGCTTTATCATTGGTAGTAGAACCTCAAAGAACTGCCAGCTCCAAAAGAGTTTATTTTTCCCTGTTACAGGAAGTAGTGCAATCTCAGTCAGTAAAAGCCTTTGGTCCCACAAAACACTAGAACTCTTTTTTTTGAGAGGGGTCCTGGGTCAATTATTGTGCAGCCTTTGGCTGCAGGAGCCTTTAGAAAGGTCCTGGGTATTACTAGGACTCTTTCATAGACATTGCTCCTGTGGTATTTATGTAAAACAAATATATGTATATATAACTGGACTCACTTGTTTGAGGTTACATTGGAAGTGATTAGTCACCTTTGATGAGGCTGTATCATTGGGAGTACAATCTTGTTGAAGGACTTGTCATACCAAATGAGTCTGTACTTCCATGCTATTGGAATTAGAGCTGCTTTTGGCTAGAGGAGCCTGTAGGATGGTCCTAAGTAACACCAGATCTCTTTCATAGAAATTGGTTCTGGTGCAGTTATCCAGAAAAATAAACGAAGACATATATAATTTTTTTCCATACATATTTGCCTTTTCCTGCATTAGCAAGATAGCCTTAGAACAGAGGATTGAGCCTTAGAGGGAATATCCTCACTTGGCCCCCTTCTCTGTTCATTCTTTCGGAAAATTAAAAACTTTTGTATCCCAGAAGATATGAATTATCACAAAAGCACTTGGACCTACGTGTTTCATTTTCCCTGTGGCCAATAGGATATTCTTGAATCTTGTGTTTTATTTGCATATATATATATATATATATATATATATATATATATATATATATATATATATGTTTTTTCTTTCTTTTCTTTCATACTATTTGCTATTTCCCGCGTTAGTGAGGTAGTGTTAAGAACAGAGGGCTGGGCCTTTGAGGGAATATCCTCACCTGGCCCCCTTCTCTGTTCCTTCTTTTGGAAAATTAAAAAAAAAAAGAGAAGAGAGGATTCCAGCCACCCACTCCCTCCCCTTTTAGTCGCCTTCTACGACACGCAGGGAATAAGTGGGAAGTATTCTTTCTCCCCTATCCCCAGGGATAAAATATATATATATATATATATATATATATATATATATATATATATATATATATATATATATATTTTTTTTTTGCTTTGTCGCTGTCTCCCGCGTTTGCGAGGTAGCGAAAGGAAACAGATGAAAGAAATGGCCCAACCCACCCCCATGCACATGTATATACATACACGTCCACACACGCAAATATACATACCTACACAGCTTTCCATGGTTTACCCCAGACGCTTCACATGCCCTGATTCAATCCACTGACAGCACGTCAACCCCGGTATACCACATCGATCCAATTCACTCTATTCCTTGCCCTCCTTTCACCCTCCTGTATGTTCAGGCCCCGATCACACAAAATCTTTTTCACTCCATCTTTCCACCTCCAATTTGGTCTCCCACTTCTCGTCGTTCCCTCCACCTCCGACACAAATATCCTCTTGGTCAATCTTTCCTCACTCATTCTCTCCATGTGCCCAAAACAGTGAATGTAGGTTTGCGGCAGGGGTGTGTGATGTCTCTGTGGTTGTTTGATTTGTTTATGGATGGGGTTGTTAGGGAGGTGAATGCAAGAGTTTTGGAAAGAGGGTCAAGTATGAAGTCTGTTGTGGATGAGAGAGCTTGGGAAGTGAGTCAGTTGTTGTTCGCTGATGATACAGTGCTGGTGGATGATTCATGTGAGAAACTGCAGAAGCTGGTGACTGAGTTTGGTAAAGTGTGTGAAAGAAGAAAGTTAAGAGTAAATGTGAATAAGAGCAAGGTTATTAGGTACAGTAGGGTTGAGGGTCAAGTCAATTGGGAGGTAAGTTTGAATGGGGAAAAACTGGAGGAAGTAAAGTGTTTTAGATATCTGGGAATGGATCTGGCAGCGGATGGAACCATGGAAGCGGAAGTGGATCATAGGGTGGGGGGAGGGGGCAAAAATTCTGGGAGCCTTGAAGAATGTGTGGAAGTCGAGAACATTATCTCGGAAAGCAAAAATGGGTATGTTTGAAGGAATAGTGGTTCCAACAATGTTATACGGTTGTGAGGCGTGGGCTATGGATAGAGTTGTGTGCAGGAAGGTGGATGTGCTGGAAATGAGATGTTTGAGGACAATGTGTGGTGTGAGGTGGTTTGATCGAGTAAGTAACGTAAGGGTAAGAGAGATGTGTGGAAATAAAAAGAGCGTGGTTGAGAGAGCAGAAGAGGGTGTTTTGAAATGGTTTGGGCACATGGAGAGAATGAGTGAGGAAAGATTGACCAAGAGGATATATGTGTCGGAGGTGGAGGGAACGAGGAGAAGTGGGAGACCAAATTGGAGGTGGAAAGATGGAGTGAAAAAGATTTTGAGTGATCGGGGCCTGAACATGCAGGAGGGTGAAAGGCGTGCAAGGAATAGAGTGAATTGGATCGATGTGGTATACCGGGGTTGACATGCTGTCAGTGATTGAATCAGGGCATGTGAAGCGTCTGGGGTAAACCATGGAAAGTTGTGTGGGGCCTGGATGTGGAAAGGGAGCTGTGGTTTCGGGCATTATTGCATGACAGCTAGAGACTGAGTGTGAACGAATGCGGCCTTTGTTGTCTTTTCCTAGCGCTACCTCGCACACATGAGGGGGGAGGGGGATGTTATTCCATGTGTGGCGAGGTGGCGATGGGAATGAATAAAGGCAGACAGTGTGAATTATGTGCATGGGTATATATGTATGTGTTTGTGTGTGTATATATGTGTGTACATTGAGATGTATAGGTATGTATATTTGCGTGTGTGGACGTGTATGTATATACATGTGTATTGGGGTGGGTTGGGCCATTTCTTTCGTCTGTTTCCTTGCGCTACCTCGCAAACACGAGAGACAGTGACAAAGCAAAATAATAATAATAATAATATATATATTTTTTTTTTTTTTTTTTGCCGCTGTCTCCCGCGTTTGCAAGGTAGCGCAAGGAAACAGACGAAAGAAATGGCCCAACCCACCCCCATACACATGTATATACATACGTCCACACACGCAAATATACATACCTACACAGCTTTCCATGGTTTACCCCAGACGCTTCACATGCCCTGATTCAATCCACTGACAGCACGTCAACCCCGGTATACCACATCGCTCCAATTCACTCTATTCCTTGCCCTCCTTTCACCCTCCTGCATGTTCAGGCCCCGATCACACAAAATCTTTTTCACTCCATCTTTCCACCTCCAATTTGGTCTCCCTCTTCTACTCGTTCCCTCCACCTCCGACACATATATCCTCTTGGTCAATCTTTCCTCACTCATTCTCTACATGTGCCCAAACCATTTCAATCAAACCACCTCGATCAAACCACCTCACACCACACATTGTCCTCAAACATCTCATTTCCAGCACATCCATCCTCCTGCGCACCATAGCCCACGCCTCGCAACCATACAACATTGTTGGAACCACTATTCCTTCAAACATACCCATTTTTGCTTTCTGAGATAATGTTCTCGACTTCCACACATTCTTCAAGGCTCCCAGAATTTTCGCCCCCTCCCCCATCCTATGATCCACTTCCGTTTCCATGGTTCCATCCGCTGCCAGATCCACTCCCAGATATCTAAAACACTTTACTTCCTCCAGTTTTTCTCCATTCAAACTCACCTCCCAATTGACTTGACCCTCAACCCTACTGTACCTAATAACCTTGCTCTTATTCACATTTACTCTTAACTTTCTTCTTTCACACACTTTACCAAACTCAGTCACCAGCTTCTGCAGTTTCTCACATGAATCAGCCACCAGCGCTGTATCATCAGCAAATAACAACTGACTCACTTCCCAAGCTCTCTCATCCCCAACAGACTTCATACTTGCCCCTCTTTCCAAAACTCTTGCATTCACCTCCCTAACAACCCCATCCATAAACAAATTAAACAACCATGAAGACATCACACACCCCTGCCGCAAACCTACATTCACTGAGAACCAATCACTTTCCTCTCTTCCTACACGTACACATGCCTTACATCCTCGATAAAAACTTTTCACTGCTTCTAACAACTTGCCTCCCACACCATATATTCTTAATACCTTCCACAGAGCATCTCTATCAACTCTATCGTATGCCTTCTCCAGATCCATAAATGCTACATACAAATCCATTTGCTTTTCTAAGTATTTCTCACATACATTCTTCAAAGCAAACACCTGATCCACACATCCTCTACCACTTCTGAAACCATACTATTCGCCATTTCCCGCCTCAGCAAGATAGCGTTAAGAACAGAGGACTGGGCCTATGAGGGAATATAATCACCCGGCCGGCCCCTTCTCTGTTCCTTCCTTTGGAAAAAAAAAAAATGAGGGGAAGATTTCCAGCTCCCCTCTCCCTTCCCTTTTAGTTGCCTTCTACGACACGCAGGGAATACTCGGGAATTATTCTTCCTCCCCTATCCCCAGGGATATATATATATATATATATATATATATATATATATATATATATATATATATATATATATATATGTGTGTGTGTGTGTGTGTATGTGTGTGTGTGGACGTGTACGTATATACATGTGGGTGGGTTGGGCCATTCTTTCGTCTATTATTTATTTTGCTTTGCCGCTGTCTCCCGCATTAGCGAGGTAGTGCAAGGAAACAGGCGAAAGAATGGCCCAACCCACCCACATACACATGTATATACATACACGTCCACACACGCAAATATGCATACCTATACATCTCAATGTATACATGTATATACACACACAGACATATACATGTATACACATGTACATAATTCATACTGTCTGCCTTTATTCATTCCCATCGCCACCTCGTCACACATGAAACAACAACCCCCTCCCCCGCATGTGCGCGAGGTAGCGCTAGGAGACGACAACAAAGGCCACATTCGTTCACACACAGTCTCTAGTTGTCATGTATAATGCACTGAAACCACAGCTCCCTTTCCACGTTCAGGCCCCACAAAACTTTCCATGGTTCACCCCAGATGCTTCACATGCCCTGGTTCAATCCATTGACAGCATGTCGACCCCGGTATACCACATCGTTCCAATTCACTCTATTCCTTGCCCGCCTTTCACCCTCCTGCATGTTCAGGCCTCAATTGCTCAAAATCCTTTCCACTCCATCTTTCCACCTCCAATTTGGTCTCCCACTTCTCATTCCCTCCACCTCTGACACATGTATCCTCTTGGTCAGTCTTTCCTCACTCATTCTCTCCATTTGACCAAACCATTTCAAAACACCCTCTCTGCTTTCTCAACCACAGTCTTTTTATTACCACACATCTCTCTTACCCTATTATTACTTACTCGATCAAACCACCTCACACCACATATTGTCCTCAAACATCTCATTTCCAGCACATTCACCCTTGTCTGCACAACTCTGTCTATAGCCCACACCTCGCAACCATATAACATTGTTGGAACCACTATTCCTTCAAACATACCCATTTTTGCTCTCCGAGATAATGTTCTTGACTTCCACACATTCTTCAACACTCCCATAATTTTCGCCCCCTCCCCCACCCTATGATTCACTTGCACTTCCATGGTTCCATCTGCTGCCAGATCCACTCCCAGATATCTAAAACACTTCACTTCCTCCAGTTTTTCTCCATTCAAACTTACCTCCCAATTGACTTGTCCCTCAACCCTACTGTACCTAATAACCTTGCTCTTATTCACATTTACTCTCAGCTTTCTTCTTTCACACACTTTACCAAACTCAGTCACCAGCTTCTGCAGTTTCTCACATGAATCAGCCACCAGCGCTGTATCATCAGCGAACAACAACTGACTCACTTCCCAAGCTCTCTCATCCACAACAGACTGCATACTTGTCCCTCTTTCCAAAACTCTTGCATTCACCTCCCTAACAACCCCATCCATAAAGAAATTAAACAACCATGGAGACATCACACACCCCTGCTGCAAACCTACATTCGCTGAGAACCAATCATTTTCCTCTCTTCCTACACGTACACATGCCTTACATCCTCGATAAAAACTTTTCACTGCTTCTAACAACTTGCCTCCCACACCATATATTCTTAATACCTTCCACAGAGCATCTCTATCAACTCTATCATATGCCTTCTCCAGATCCATAAATGCTACATACAAATCCATTTGCTTTTCTAAGTATTTCTCACATACATTCTTCAAAGCAAACACCTGATCCACACATCCTCTACCACTTCTGAAACCACACTGCTCTTCCCCAATCTGATGCTCTGTACATGCCTTCACCCTCTCAATCAATACCCTCCCATATAATTTACCAGGAATACTCAACAAACTTATACCTCTGTAATTTGAGCACTCACTCTTATCCCCTTTGCCTTTGTACAATGGCACTATGCATGCATTTCGCCAATCCTCAGGCACCTCACCATGAGTCATACATACATTAAATAACCTTACCAACCAGTCAACAATACAGTCACCCCCTTTTTTAATAAATTCCACTGCAATACCATCCAAACCTGCTGCCTTGCCAGCTTTCATCTTCCGCAAAGCTTTTACTACCTCTTCTCTGTTTACCAAATCATTTTCCCTAACCCTCTCACTTTGCACACCACCTCGACCAAAACACCCTATATCTGCCACTCTATCATCAAACACATTCAACAAACCTTCAAAATACTCACTCCATCTCCTTCTCACATCACCACTACTTATTATCACCTCCCCATTTGCGCCCTTCACTGAAGTTCCCATTTGCTCCCTTGTCTTACGCACTCTATTTACCTCCTTCCAGAACATCTTTTTATTCTCCCTAAAATTTAATGATACTCTCTCACCCCAACTCTCATTTGCCCTTTTTTTCACCTCTTGCACCTTTCTCTTGACCTCCTGTCTCTTTCTTTTATACATCTCCCACTCAATTGCATTTTTTCCCTGCAAAAATCGTCCAAATGCCTCTCTCTTCTCTTTCACTAATACTCTTACTTCTTCATCCCACCACTCACTACCCTTTCTAATCAACCCACCTCCCACTCTTCTCATGCCACAAGCAAAGTGATTGGTTCTCAGTGAATGTAGGTTTGCGGCAGGGGTGTGTGATGTCCCCATGGTTGTTTAATTTGTTTATGGATGGGGTTGTTAGGGAGGTGAATGCAAGAGTTTTGGAAAGAAGGGCAAGAATGAAGTCTGTTGTGGATGAGAGAGCTTGGGAAGTGAGTCAGTTGTTGTTCGCTGATGATACAGCGCTGGTGGCTGACTCATGTGAGAAACTGCAGAAGCTGGTGACTGAGTTTGGTAAAGTGTGTGAAAGAAGAAAGTTAAGAGTAAATGTGAATAAGAGCAAGGTTATTAGGTACAGTAGGGTTGAGGGTCAAGTCAATTGGGAGGTGAGTTTGAATGGAGAAAAACTGGAGGAAGTGAAGTGTTTTAGATATCTGGGAGTGGATCTGGCAGCGGATGGAACCATGGAAGCGGAAGTGGATCATAGGGTAGGGGAGGGGGCGAAAATTCTGGGAGCCTTGAAGAATGTGTGGGTCGAGAACATTATCTCGCAAAGCAAAAATGGGTATGTTTGAAGGAATAGTGGTTCCAACAATGTTGTATGGTTGCGAGGCGTGGACTATGGATAGAGTTGTGCGCAGGAGGATGGATGTCCTGGAAATGAGATGTTTGAGGACAATGTGTGGTGTGAGGTGGTTTGATCGAGTAAGTAACGTAAGGGTAAGAGAGATGTGTGGAAATAAAAAGAGCGTGGTTGAGAGAGCAGAAGAGGGTATTTTGAAATGGTTTGGGCACATGGAGAGAATGAGTGAGGAAAGATTGAACAAGAGGATATATGTGTCGGAGGTGGAGGGAACGAGGAGAAGAGGGAGACCAAATTGGAGGTGGAAAGATGGAGTGAAAAAGATTTTGTGTGATCGGGGCCTGAACATGCAGGAGGGTGAAAGGAGGGCAAGGAATAGAGTGAATTGGAGCGATGTGGTATACCGGGGTTGACGTGCTGTCAGTGGATTGAATCAAGGCATGTGAAGCGTCTGGGGTAAACCATGGAAAGCTGTGTAGGTATGTATATTTGCGTGTGTGGACGTATGTATGTACATGTGTATGGGGGTGGGTTGGGCCATTTCTTTCGTCTGTTTCCTTGCGCTACCTCGCAAACGCAGGAGACAGCGACAAAGCACAAAAAAAAAATATATATATATATATATATATATATATATTTTTTTTTTTTTTTTTTTTTTTACTTTGTCGCTGTCTCCTGCATTTGCGAGGTAGCGCAAGGAAACAGATGAAAGAAATGGCCCAACCCACCCCCATACACATGTATATACGCAAATATACATACCTACACAGCTTTCCATGGTTTACCCCAGATGCTTCACATGCCTTGATTCAATCCACTTACAGCACGTCAACCCCGGTATACCACATCACTCCAATTCACTCTATTCCTTGCCCTCCTTTCACCCTCCTGCATGTTCAGGCCCCGATCACACAAAATCTTTTTCACTCCATCTTTCCACCTCCAATTTGGTCTCCCTCTTCTCCTCGTTCCCTCCACCTCCGACACATATATCCTCTTGGTCAATCTTTCCTCACTCATTCTCTCCATGTGCCCAAACCATTTCAAAACACCCTCTTCTGCTCTCTCAACCACGCTCTTTTTATTTCCGCACATCTCTCTTACCCTTGCGTTACTTACTCGATCAAACCACCTCACACCACACATTGTCCTCAAACATCTCATTTCCAGCACATCCATCCTCTTGCGCACAACTCTATCCATAGCCCACGCCTCGTAACCATACAACATTGTTGGAACCACTATTCCTTCAAACATACCCATTTTTGCTTTCCGAGATAATGTTCTCGACTTCCACACATTCTTCAAGGCTCCCAGAATTTTCGCCCCCTCCCCCACCCTATGATCCACTTCCGCTTCCATGGTTCCATCCGCTGCCAGATCCACTCCCAGATATCTAAAACACTTCCATTCCTCCAGTTTTTCTCCATTCAAACTCACCTCCCAAATGACTTGACCCTCAACCCTAGTGTACCTAATAACCTTGCTCTTATTCACATTTACTCTTAACTTTCTTCTTTCACACACTTTACCAAACTCAGTCACCAGCTTCTGCAGTTTCTCACATGAATCAGCCACCAGCGCTGTATTCATCAGCAAATAAAAACTACTCACATCTTCCCAAGCCTCCTCTCCATCCCCAACAGACTTATACTTGCCCCTCTTTCAAAAACTCTGCATTCACCTCCCTAACAACCCCACCATAAAACAATTAAACAACCATGAAGACATCACACACCCCTGCCGCAAAACCAACATTCTTACTGAGAACCAGTCACTTTCCTCTCTTCCACATCGTACACATGACTTAACATCCTCGAGAAAAACTTTTCACTGCTTCTAACAACTTGCCATCCCACACCATATATCTTAATAATACCTCCACAAGCATCTCTATCAACTCTATCGTATGCCTTCTCCAGATCCAAAATGCTACATACAAATCCATTTTCTTTTCTAAGTATTTCTCACATACATTCTTCACAAGCAAACTATCCTGTTCCACACATCCTCTTACCCATTTCTGAAACCATCTATTTCGCCATTTCCCGCCTCTAGCAAGAGAGCGTTAAGAACAAGGACTGGCCTATGAGGGAAATAGAATCACCCGGCCCCTTCTCTGTACCTTCCGTTGAAAAAAAAAAAATGAGGGAAGATTTCCAGCTCCCCTCATCCCTTCCCTTTAGGTTTGCCTTCTACGACACGCAAGGGAATACTCGGAATTATTCTTTTCCCCTTAATCACCACAGGGATATATATATATATATAATATATATATATAAATAATATATATATATATATAATATATATATGTGTGTGTGTGTGTGTATGTGTGTGTGTGGACGTGTTCGTATATAAAATTGGGTGGTTTGGCCATTCTTCGTCTATTATTTATTTTGCTTTTGGCCCTGTCTCCCTCATTAGCGAGTAGTGCAAGGAAACAGGCGAAAGAATGGCCCAACCACCCAACATACACATTAATACATACACGTCCACACACGCAAAATGCATACCTATACATCTCTATGTAAACCTGTATATACAAACACAGACATATAACATGTATACACATGTACAAAATTCATATCTGTCTGCCCTTTATTCATTCCATCGCCACCACATCTTCACACATGAAACAACAACCCCCGCCCCCGTCATGCGCGAGGTAGCGCTAGAAACGACAAAACAAAGGCCACATTCGTTTCACAAACACAGTCTCTAGTTGTCATGATAATGCACTGAAACCACAAGCATCCCTTTCCACTTCAGGCCGCCACAAAAACTTTCCATGGTTCACCCCAGATGCTTCACATGCCCTGGTTCAATCCATGACAGCAAGTCGATCGACCCCGTATACCACATCGTTCCAATTTCACTCTATTCCTTGCCCGCCTTTCACCCTCCTGCATGTTCAGCAAGCCTCAATTGCTCAAAAATCCTTTCCACTCCATCTTTCCACCACAAATTGTCTCCCACTTTCTCATTCCCGTCACCTCTGACACATTTATCCTCTTGTCAGTCTTTCCCCTCACGCATTCTCTCCATTGACCAAACCATTTCAAAACACCCTCCTCTCTTTCCTCACACAGTCTTTTTATTACCAAACACAACTATCTTACCCTATTATTAATTACTCGATCAAACCACCACACACCACATATTGTCCTCTCAACATCTCATTTCCAGCCAACATCACCCTTGTCTGCACAACTCTGGTCTATACCCACACCTCGCAACCATATAACCATGGTTGGAACCACTATTCCTTCAAACATACCCATTTTGCTCTCCGAGAAATGTTCTTGACTTCCAACACATTCTCAACACTCCCATAATTTTTGCCCCCTCCCCCACCCTATGATACACTTGCACTTCCATGGTTCCGATCTGCTGCAGATCCACTCCCAATATCTAAAACACTTCACTCCTCCCTTTTTTCTCCAATTCCAAACTTACCTCCCAATTGGACTTGTCCCTCAACCCTACTGTACCTAATAACCTTGCTCTTATTCACATTTACTCTCACTTCTTCTTTCTCACACTTTAACCAAACACATCACTCAGCTTCGCAGTTCCCACATGAAATCACCACCAGCGCTGTATCATCATCGAACAACAACGACTCTCTTCCCCCAAATCTCTCTCATCCACAACAGACTGCAACTTGCCTCTTTCCAAAAATTTTTCATTCACCTCCCTAAAACCCCATCCAAAGAAATTTAAAAAACCATGGAGACATCACACACCCCCTGCTGCAAACCCATTCGTGAGAACCAATCATTTTTCTCTTCCTACACGTACACATCTTCATCCTCGATAAAAACTTTTCACTGTTCTAAAAACTTGCCCCCCAAACCCCAATATTCAAAACCCCTTCCACAGAGCATTCATAACTCATCATTCCTTTTCCGACATAAATGCTAATAAAAAATCCTTTGCTTTTCTAATTTTTCTCACATACATTCTTAAAGAAACCCCTGATACACATCCTCTACCACTTCAAAACCCACATCTTTTCCCCCAATCTGATGCTCTGTACATCCCTTTCCCCCTCTAAATCAATACCCCCCCAAAAATTTTACCGGGAAAATACTCAACAAATTATACCTCTTAATTTGAGCACTCACTCTTACCCCTTTGCCTTTGTAAAAATGGCCCTAGCATCTTTCCGCCAATCCTCAGGCCCCACCATGAGTCATACGGTGGAAATAAAAAAGCGGGGTTTGAGAGAGCAGAAGGGTATTTTAAAGGGTTTGGGCCATGGAGGAATGGTGGGGAAAAGATTGAACAAGAGGTATATGTGTCAGGGGGGGAACGAGGAGAGGGGAACCAAATTGGGGGGAAAGATGGAGTGAAAAAGTTTTTGTTTGATCGGGGCCTCAACATCAGGAGGGTGAAAGGGGGAAAGGGAAATAGAGGAATTTGGGGAGCTTTGGGGTATACCGGGGTTGACGTGCCAGGGGATTAAATCAAGGCTTGAAGATTTGGGGGTAAACCTGGAAACTTGTAGGTATGTATATTTGCGTGTGTGATGTATGTATGTACATTATATGGGGGGGGGTTGGGCCATTTCTTTCGTTTTTTCCCTTGCGCTACCTCGCAAAGGCAGGAGACAGCGACAAAGCACAAAAAGAAAAAAAAAATATATATATATATATATATATATATATATATATATATATATATATATATATATATATATATATATATATATATATATTTTTTTTTTTTTTTTTTTCAAACTATTCACCATTTCCCGCATCAGCGAGGTAGCGTTAAGAACAGAGGACTGGGCCTTTACCTGACCCAATTCTCTGTTCCTTGTTTTGGAAAATTAAAAAAAAAACGAGAGGGGAGGATTTCCAGCCCCCCGCTCCCTCCCCTTTTAGTCGCCTTCTACGACACGCAGGGAGTACGTGGGAAGTATTCTTTCTCCCCTATCCCCAGGGAATATATATATATATATATATATATATAAAAGAAAAATATATATATATATATATATATATATATTTTTCTTTTTTTTTTTTTTTTGCTTTGTCGCTGTCTCCCGCGTTTGCGAGGTAGCGCAAGGAAACAGATGAAAGAAATGGCCCAACCCACCCCATACACATGTATATACGCAAATATACATACCTACACAGCTTTCCATGGTTTACCCCAGATGCTTCACATGCCTTGATTCAATCCACTTACAGCACGTCAACCCCGGTATACCACATCACTCCAATTCACTCTATTCCTTGCCCTCCTTTCACCCTCCTGCATGTTCAGGCCCCGATCACACAAAATCTTTTTCACTCCATCTTTCCACCTCCAATTTGGTCTCCCTCTTCTCCTCGTTCCCTCCACCTCCGACACATATATCTTCTTGGTCAATCTTTCCTCACTCATTCTCTCCATGTGCCCGAACCATTTCAAAACACCCTCTTCTGCTCTCTCAACCACTCTCTTTTTATTTCCACACATCTCTCTTACCCTTCCGTTACTTACTCGATCAAACCACCTCACACCGCACATTGTCCTCAAACATCTCATTTCCAGCACATCCATCCTCCTGCGCACAACTCTATCCATAGCCCACGCCTCGTAACCATACAACATTGTTGGAACCACTATTCCTTCAAACATACCCATTTTTGCTTTCCGAGATAATGTTCTCGACTTCCACACATTCTTCAAGGCTCCCATAATTTTCGCCCCCTCCCCCACCCTATGATCCACTTCCACTTCCATGGTTCCATCTGCTGCCAGATCCACTCCCAGATATCTAAAACACTTCACTTCCTCCAGTTTTTCTCCATTCAAACTCACCTCCCAATTGACTTGACCCTCAACCCTACTGTACCTAATAACCTTGCTCTTATTCACATTTACTCTTAACTTTCTTCTTTCACACACTTTACCAAACTCAGTCACCAGCTTCTGCAGTTTCTCACATGAATCAGCCACCAGCGCTGTATCATCAGCGAACAACAACTGACTCACTTCCCAAGCTCTCTCATCCACAACAGACTTCATACTTGCCCCTCTTTCCAAAACTCTTGCATTCACCTCCCTAACAACCCCATCCATAAACAAATTAAACAACCATGGAGACATCACACACCCCTGCCGCAAACCCACATTCACTGAGAACCAATCACTTTCCTCTCTTCCTACACGTACACATGCCTTACATCCTCGATAAAAACTTTTCACTGCTTCTAACAACTTGCCTCCCACACCATATATTCTTAATACCTTCCACAGAGCATCTCTATCAACTCTATCATATGCCTTCTCCAGATCCATAAATGCTACATACAAATCCATTTGCTTTTCTAAGTATTTCTCACATACATTCTTCAAAGCAAACACCTGATCCACACATCCTCTACCACTTCTGAAACCACACTGCTCTTCCCCAATCTGATGCTCTGTACATGCCTTCACCCTCTCAATCAATATCCTCCCATATAATTTACCAGGAATACTCAACAAACTTATACCTCTGTAATTTGAGCACTCACTCTTATCCCCTTTGCCTTTGTACAATGGCACTATGAACGCATTCCGCCAATCCTCAGGCACCTCACCATGAGTCATACATACATTAAATAACCTTACCAACCAGTCAACAATACAGTCACCCCCTTTTTTAATAAATTCCACTGCAATACCATCCAAACCTGCTGCCTTGCCGGCTTTCATCTTCCGCAAAGCTTTTACTACCTCTTCTCTGTTTACCAAATCATTTTCCCTAACCCTCTCACTTTGCACACCACCTCGACCAAAACACCGTATATCTGCCACTCTATCATCAAACACATTCAACAAACCTTCAAAATACTCACTCCATCTCCTTCTCACATCACCACTACCTGTTATCACCTCCCCATTTGCGCCCTTCACTGAAGTTCCCATTTGCTCCCTTGTCTTATATATATATATATATATATATATATATATATATATATATATATATATATACATATATACATATATACAAATATACATATATTTATTTTTTATTTATTATACTTTGTCGCTGTCTCCCGCATTTGCGAGGTAGCGCAAGGAAACAGACGAAAGAAATGGCCCAACCCCCCCATACACATGTATATACATACGTCCACACACGCAAATATACATACCTACACAGCTTTCCATGGTTTACCCCAGACCCTTCACATGCCTTGATTCAATCCACTGACAGCACGTCAACCCCGGTATACCACATCGCTCCAATTCACTCTATTCCTTGCCCTCCTTTCACCCTCCTGCATGTTCAGGCCCCGATCACACAAAATCTTTTTCACTCCATCTTTCCACCTCCAATTTGGTCTCCCTCTTCTCCTCGTTCCCTCCACCTCCGACACATATATCCTCTTGGTCAATCTTTCCTCACTCATTCTCTCCATGTGCCCAAACCACTTCAAAACACCCTCTTCTGCTCTCTCAGCCACGCTCTTTTTATTTCCACACATCTCGCTTACCCTTACGTTACTCACTCGATCAAACCACCTCACACCACACATTGTCCTCAAACATCTCATTTCCAGCACATCCATCCTCCTGCGCACAACTCTATCCATAGCCCACGCCTCGCAACCATACAACATTGTTGGAACCACTATTCCTTCAAACATACCCATTTTTGCTTTCCGAGATAATGTTCTCGACTTCCACACATTCTTCAAGGCCCCCAGAATTTTCGCCCCCTCCCCCACCCTATGATCCACTTCCGCTTCCATGGTTCCATCCGCTGCCAGATCCACTCCCAGATATCTAAAACACTTCACTTCCTCCAGTTTTTCTCCATTCAAACTCACCTCCCAATTGACTTGACCCTCAACCCTACTGTACCTAATAACCTTGCTCTTATTCACATTTACTCTTAACTTTCTTCTTCCACACACTTTACCAAACTCAGTCACCAGCTTCTGCAGTTTCTCACATGAATCAGCCACCAGCGCTGTATCATCAGCGAACAACAACTGACTCACTTCCCAAGCTCTCTCATCCCCAACAGACTTCATACTTGCCCCTATTTCCAAAACTCTTGCATTTACCTCCCTAACAACCCCATCCATAAACAAATTAAACAACCATGGAGACATCACATACCCCTGCCGCAAACCTACATTCACTGAGAACCAATCACTTTCCTCTCTTCCTACACGTACACATGCCTTACATCCTCGATAAAAACTTTTCACTGCTTCTAACAACTTGCCTCCCACCCCATATATTCTTAATACCTTCCACAGAGCATCTCTATCAACTCTATCATATGCCTTCTCCAGATCCATAAATGCTACATACAAATCCATTTGCTTTTCTAAGTATTTCTCACATACATTCTTCAAAGCAAACACCTGATCCACACATCCTCTACCACTTCTGAAACCACACTGCTCTTCCCCAATCTGATGCTCTGTACATGCCTTCACCCTCTCAATCAATACCCTCCCATATAATTTACCAGGAATACTCAAGGCTAAGGTGAAGATTTGTATGGGTTTTCAGACAAGAAGGGTGAATGTTGGGGTGAAGAGGGTGGTGAGAGTAGGTGAGCTTGGGAAGGAGACATGTGTGAGGAAATACCAGGAGAGACTGAGTACAGAATGGAAAAAGGTGAGAACAATGGAAGTAAGGGGAGTGGGGGAGGAATGGGATGTATTTAGGGAATCAGTGATGGATTGCGCAAAAGATGCTTGTGGCATGAGAAGAGTGGGAGGTGGATTGATTAGAAAGGGTAGTGAGTGGTGGGATGAAGAAGTAAGAGTATTAGTGAAAGAGAAGAGAGAGGCATTTGGACGATTTTTGCAGGGAAAAAATGCAATTGAGTGGGAGATGTATAAAAGAAAGAGACAGGAGGTCAAGAGAAAGGTGGCAAGAGGTGAAAAAAAGGGCAAATGAGAGTTGGGGTGAGAGAGTATCATTAAATTTTAGGGAGAATAAAAAGATGTTCTGGAAGGAGGTAAATAAAGTGCGTAAGACAAGGGAGCAAATGGAAACTTCAGTGAAGGGCGCAAATGGGGAGGTGATAACAAGTAGTGGTGATGTGAGAAGGAGATGGAGTGAGTATTTTGAAGGTTTGTTGAATGTGTTTGATGATAGAGTGGCAGATATAGGGTGTTTTGGTCGAGGTGGTGTGCAAAGTGAGAGGGTTAGGGAAAATGATTTGGTAAACAGAGAAGAGGTAGTGAAAGCTTTGTGGAAGATGAAAGCCGGCAAGGCAGCAGATTTGGATGGTATTGCAGTGGAATTTATTAAAAAAGGGGGTCACTGTATTGTTGACTGGTTGGTAAGGTTATTTAATGTATGTATGACTCATGGTGAGGTGCCTGAGGATTGGCGGAATGCGTGCATAGTGCCATTGTACAAAGGCAAAGGGGATAAGAGTGAGTGCTCAAATTACAGAGGTATATATATATATATATATATATATATATATATATATATATATATATATATATATATATATACATATTTTTTTTCTTTTTTTTTTGCTTTGTCGCTGTCTCCCGCGTTTGCGAGGTAGCGCAAGGAAACAGACGAAAGAAATGGCCCAACCCACCCCCATACACATGTATATACATACGTCCACACACGCAAATATACATACCTACACAGCTTTCCATGGTTTACCCCAGATGCTTCACACGCCTTGATTCAATCCACTGACAGCACGTCAACCCCGGTATACCACATCGCTCAAATTCACTCTATTCCTTGCCCTCCTTTCACCCTCCTGCATGTTCAGGCCCCGATCACACAAAATCTTTTTCACTCCATCTTTCCACCTCCAATTTGGTCTCCCTCTTCTCCTCGTTCCCTCCACCTCCGACACATATATCCTCTTGGTCAATCTTTCCTCACTCATTCTCTCCATGTGACCAAACCATTTCAAAACACCCTCTTCTGCTCTCTCAACCACGCTCTTTTTATTTCCACACATCTCTCTTACCCTTACGTTACTTACTCGATCAAACCACCTCACACCACACATTGTCCTCAAACATCTCATTTCCAGCACATCCATCCTCCTGCGCACAACTCTATCCATAGTCCACGCCTCGCAACCATACAACATTGTTGGAACCACTATTCCTTCAAACATACCCATTTTTGCTTTCCGAGATAATGTTCTCGACTTCCACACATTCTTCAAGGCTCCCATAATTTTCGCCCCCTTCCCCACCCTATGATCCACTTCCGCTTCCATGTTTCCATCCGCTGCCAGATCCACTCCCAGATATCTAAAACACTTCACTTCCTCCAGTTTTTCTCCATTCAAACTCACCTCCCAATTGACTTGACCCTCAACCCTACTGTACCTAATAACCTTGCTCTTATTCACATTTACTCTTAACTTTCTTCTTTCACAAACTTTACCTAACTCAGTCACTAGCTTCTGCAGTTTCTCACATGAATCAGCCACCAGCGCTGTATCATCAGCGAACAACAACTGACTCACTTCCCAAGCTCTCTCATCCCCAACAGACTTCATCCTTGCCCCTCTTTCCAAAACTCTTGCATTCACCTCCCTAACAACCCCATCCATAAACAAATTAAACAACCATGGAGACATCACACACCCCTGCCGCAAACCTACATTCACTGAGAACCAATCACTTTCCTCTCTTCCTACACGTACACATGCCTTACATCCTCGATAAAAACTTTCACTGCTTCTAACAACTTGCCTCCCACACCATATATTCTTAATACCTTCCACAGAGCATCTCTATCAACTCTATCATATGCCTTCTCCAGATCCATAAATGCTACATACAAATCCATTTGCTTTTCTAAGTATTTCTCACATACATTCTTCAAAGCAAACACCTGATCCTGATCCACACATCCTCTACCACTTCTGAAACCACACTGCTCTTCCCCAATCTGATGCTCTGTACATGCCTTCACCCTCTCAATCAATACCCTCCCATACAATTTGCCAGGAATACTCAACAAACTTATACCTCTGTAATTTGAGCACTCACTCTTATCCCCTTTGCCTTTGTACAATGGCACTATGCACGCATTCCGCCTATCCTCAGGCACCTCACCATGAGTCATACATACATTAACTAACCTTACCAACCAGTCAACAATACAGTCACCCCCTTTTTTAATAAATTCCACTGCAATACCATCCAAACCTGCTGCCTTGCCGGCTTTCATCTTCCGCAAAGCTTTTACTTCCTCTTCTCTGTTTACCAAATCATTTTCCCTAACCCTCGCACTTTGCACATCACCTCGACCAAAACACCCTATATCTGCCACTCTATCATCAAACACATTCAACAAACCTTCAAAATACTCACTCCATCTCCTTCTGACATCACCACTACTTGTTATATATATATATATATATATGTATATATATATATATATATATATATATATATATATATATATATATATTTATATATATATATATATTTTCTTTCTTTCTTTCATACCATTCGCCATTTCCCGCATTAGCGAGGTAGCGTTAAGAACAGAGGACTGGGCCTTTGAGGGAATATCCTCACCTGGTCCCCTTCTCTGTTCCTTCTTTGGGAAAAAATAAACAAAAAAAATAAGAGGGGAGGATTTCCAGCCCCCCTATCTATATATATATATATATATATATATATATAGATAGATAGATAGATAGATAGTTAGGTAGATAGATAGACCTCTCTTAATGGAGCCTTTTATAACAGATTTTTTATTATAATACATAAAGAGAATGTTTATTTGATAAATACAACATATGCATTAGTCAATAATATATAGAAAATGAAAAAATCCATCAAACATAAAAGAAAAAACAATGAACATATACGTTGCCATATTTGTTTACAATCTCTCAGACCATTGTGTACAGCCTGCCATAATTTGCATCAGTTCAGTTTCAGTCACTCTCTATTTAGCTGTTTGAAACCCATCTTGTCTGGAAAACAGCCTGCAAGTGCAAATGTAGGTAAACCATCCAAGGTTCCCTGAAAAGTGATTAATGTAGACTTAAAGATGCAAGTGATATGCATGGTTGGGCCAGGTAAGCATCAGTAGCATGTAGGTTAGTTGCTTAGATTAGCTTCCCTTACCATTAGAATGGTAATTGATAACAATGAGAGGATTAAGAAAAAAGAAAAGTTCTAAATTGCAATGGATTTTTCCCTTACAAGGAATGTCACTGGAGATGATGTTGTAGGTGGACTGTCAGACTGTGGTGGTGGTTATCAAGAACACAGCATGCTCAAAAAAATGTGTGTAAGTCAATTAAATTTACTTTCCCATGATATTCATATTAACAGTGCCTTCGTTTTATCTCTAAAACACCAAAGTAACATCTGTAGAGCCGTAAATGTTAACAGACATTCTAAGACAGTTCCTAGTGGAAGAATTAACACTGTCAGAAAGACATCTTCGAAGACACTGTGTTATAACAACCCCTTTTAACGGATTTTTTCTAAATGTTCATTTCTCAAGAACATGTCATAACATAAGAGTTTCTCTCTCTCTCTCTCTCGCTCTCGCTCTCTCATTCAGTACTTGATTGCCATTTCCTACATTACCAAGGTAGCGTCAGGAACAGTCGAAAAGAGACCACATCTGCTCACGTCCATTCTCTAGTTGTTGTGTGCAATGCACTGAAACCACAGTAGTTGCCATGTGCAATGCTTTGAAACCACAGTAGTTATCATGTGCAATGCACTGAAACCACAGCTCTTTATCCGCAACCAGGCCCCACGAACCTATCCATGTTTCACCGTGGACACTTCACATGCCCTGGTTCAGTCCATCGACAGTATATCGACCGCAGTATACCACATCAGTTGAATTCACTCTATCCCATGCATGCCTTTCATCCTCCTTCACATTCAGGGCCTGATTGCTCAAAATTTTTTCACTCCATCCTTCCATCTCCAATTTGGTCTCCCCATTCTCCTTGTTCCTCCACTTGTGACACATATATTATCTTTGTCAACCTTTTGTCACTCATTCTCTCCATATGTCGTAATCATTTCAGCAAACCCTCTTCAGCTCTCTCAACCACACTCTTTTTATTACCATGCACATTTCTTACCTTTTCATCACTTAATTGATCAAGCCACTTCATTCCTCATATTGTCCTCAAAGATTTCATTTCCAACTCGTTCACCCATCTTTACACAATCTTATTTATAGCCCATGTCTCGCATCCATATGATATTGTTGGGACTACTATTCCTTCAAACATACCTATTGTTTCCCTTCCAGATAACTTTTTCTGTACATTCTTCAGTGCTCGGAGAACTTTCACTCCCTTCCTTGCTTCCATTCATTCCCTTGTCCACTCTCAGGTATCTAGAATATTTCACTTACTCCAATTTTTCTCCGTTCAAACTCTCACCCGTAACTAACCTGTCCCTTAACCCTATTAAACCTAACCCAATAACCTTGCATTTCTTATCATTTATTCTCAACTTCCTTCTCTCACA
Organism: Panulirus ornatus; assembly: GCF_036320965.1. Classification (NCBI taxonomy): domain Eukaryota; kingdom Metazoa; phylum Arthropoda; class Malacostraca; order Decapoda; family Palinuridae; genus Panulirus; species Panulirus ornatus. The sequence goes on from NC_092228.1 coordinate 20,500,561, forward strand.
CAAACTTTCAAACTCATTAACCAACTTCTGTAGTTTCTCACCCGAATCTGCCACTAGTGTGGCATTATCAGCAAACAGCAACTGACTTACTTACCAACCCCCTCTCATCCTCTACATACTGTGTACTCATTTCTCTCTCCAAGACTCTCACTTAACCTCCCTAACTGCCCCATTCATGTGTAATGTGTAATGCACCAAAACCACTGCTCCCTTTTCACACCCAGGCTCCATGGACCTTTCCATTGTTTACCCTACACGCTTCACACACCCTGGTTCAATCCATTGACAGCATGTCGACCACGGTATACCACAACATTCCAATTCACTCTTTTCCATGCACACCTTTCAGCCTCCTGTATGTTCAGGCCCCGATTGCTCAAAATCTTTTTCACTCCATCCTTCCACCTCCAATTTGTTCTCCTGCTTCCCCTTCTTCCCTCCACATCTGACACATCTTTGTCAATCTTTCCTCACTCATGCTCTCCATGTGTCCAAACCATTTCAACACACCCTCTTCTGCTCTCTCAACCACACTCTTTTTATTACCACACATCTCTCTTACCCTTTCATTAGTTACTCAATCAAACCACCTCACACCACATATTGTCCTTAAACATTTCATTTCCAACACATCCACCCCTTTTCTGCACAACCCTATCTATAAACCATGCCTTTCAACCATATAACATTGTTGGAACCACTTTTCCTTCAAACAAACCCATTTTTGCTCTCTCACCTTCCATACATTCTTCACACTCTTGTTATACTTGGTCATTGTTTCCCTCATCAGCGAGGTAGCACCAGGAAACAGACTAAGAATGACCCATGTATTCATATACACATATATTTGCATAAACGCCTATACATGCACATGTACGTACATATACTTATCAACATATACTCATATACATGCACATACACAAACATTTATACACATTTACATATTCATACTTACTTGCCTTCATCCATTCCCGGTGCCACCCCACCCCACAGGAAAGAGCATTGTTACCCCCTGCTTCAGTAAGGGCGATAAAGATGAGTGTTCAAACTACAGATCATATAGTTTTTAGCAGTTTTTCTCTCATACCATAGAATATTTAAACCTTCCATAAGGCACTTCTATCAACCCTATCATATGCTTTCTCCAGATCCATAAATGCCACAGACATTCCTGTTCCTCTAAGAGTTTTTCACACACATTCTTTAAAATAAGAATCTGATCCACACATACTCTACCACTCCTGAAAGCCACATTATTCCTTCCCAATCTGATGTGTACATGCCTTCATACTCTCAGTCACTGCTATCCCATATGAACCAGGTACACTCAACAAGCTTTTACTTCTAAAGTTTGAACAGTCAGCTTTATCCCTCTTGTCTTCATATATATAGCCATTTGGTCAACATACCAAGCTACCACACATATGAGATTTGAATCCTTGCTGATGGAGGGCATTATGTGTTCTATGAAATTGCCTGTTAATGTGCGCTATATTTGTGTATGTATACATATATTTATACATAGTTGTTAACTGTTTCTTCCATTAGCAAAGTAAAACTAGGAGCAGATGAAGAAAACCCACCTTTGTTCACGTCATTTCTTAAAGCTACCTCACAAAAAGTGGGAAATTGTGAATATATATGAAAAAAGTATATGTATATATATATATATATATATATATATATATATATATATATATATATATATATATATATTTATTTTATTTATTTATTTTGCTTTGTCGCTGTCTCCCGCGTTAGTGAGGTAGCGCAAGGAAACAGACGAAAGAATGGCCCAACCCGCCCACATACACATGTATATACATACACGTCCACACACGCAAATATACATACCTATACATCTCAATGTACACATATATATACACACACAGACATTTACATATATACACATGTACATAATTCATACTGTCTGCCTTTATTTGTTCCCATCGCCACCCCGCCACACATGGAATAACAACCCCCTCCCCCCTCATGTGTGCGAGGTAGCGCTAGGAAAAGACACCAAAGGCCGCATTCGTTCACACTCAGTCTCTAGCTGTCATGTAATAAGGCACCGAAACCACAGCTCCCTTTCCACATCCAGGCCCCACACAACTTTCCATGGTTTACCCCAGACGCTTCACATGCCCTGGTTCAATCCATTGACAGCACGTCAACCCCGGTATACCACATTGTTCCAATTCACTCTATTCCTTGCACGCCTTTCACCCTCCTGCATGTTCAGGCCCCGATCACTCAAAATCTTTTTCACTCCATCTTTCCACCTAAAATTTGGTCTCCCACTTCTCCTTGTTCCCTCCACCTCTGACACATATATCCTCTTTGTCAATCTTTCCTCACTCATTCTCTCCATGTGACCAAACCATTTCAAAACACCCTCTTCTGCTCTCTCAACCACACTCTTTTTATTTCTACACATCTCTCTTACCCTTACATTACTTACTCGATCAAACCACCTCACACCACATACTGTCCTCAGACATCTCATTTCCAGCACATCCACCCTCCTGTGCACAACTCTATCCATAGCCCACACCTCGCAACCACACAACATTGTTGGAAGCACTATTCCTTCAAACATGTCCATTTTTGCATTCCGAGATAATGTTCTCAACTTCCAAACATTCTTCAAGGCTCCCAGAATTTTCGCCCCCTCCCCCACCCTATGATTCACTTCCGCTTCCATGGTTCCATCCGCTGCCAGATCCACTCCCAGATATCTAAAACACTTTACTTCCTCCAGTTTTTCTCCATTCAAACTTACCTCCCAATTGACTTGACCCTCAACCCTACTGTACCTAATAACCTTGCTCTTATTCACATTTACTCTTAACTTTCTTCTTTCACACACTTTACCAAACTCAGTCACCAGTTTCTGCAGTTTCTTACATGAATCAGCCACCAGCGCTGTATCATCAGCGAACAACAACTGACTCACTTCCCAAGCTCTCTCATCCACAACAGACTGCATACTTGCCCCTTTTTCCAAAATTCTTGCATTTACCTCCCTAACAACCCCATCCATAAACAAATTAAACAACCATGGAGACATCACACACCCCTGCCGCAAACCCACATTCACTGAGAACCAATCACTTTCCTCTCTTCCTACACGTACACATGCCTTACATCCTCGATAAAAACTTTTCACTGCTTCTAACAACTTGCCTCCCACACATATTCTTAAAACCTTCCACAGAGCATCTCTATCAACTCTATCATATGCCTTCTCCAGATCCATAAATGCTACATACAAATCCATTTGTTTTTCTAAGTATTTCTCACATACATTCTTCAAAGCAAACACCTGATCCACACATCCTCTACCACTTCTGAAACCACACTGCTCTTCCCCAATCTGATGCTCTGTACATGCCTTCACCCTCTCAATCAATACCCTCCCATATAATTTACCAGGAATACTCAACAAACTTATACCTCTGTAATTTGAGCACTCACTCTTATCCCCTTATATATATATATATATATATATAAGGTGAAAGGAGGGCAAGGAATAGAGTGAATTGGAGCGATGTGGTATACAGGGGTTGAAGTGCTGTCAGTGGATTGAATCAGGGCATGTAAGGCGTCCGGGGTAAACCATGGAAAGCTGTGTAGGTATGTATATTTGCGTGTGTGGACGTGTGTATGTACATGTGTATGGGGGGGGTTGGGCCATTTCTTTCGTCTGTTTCCTTGCGCTACCTCGCAACCGCGGGAGACAGCGACGAGGTATAAAAAAAAAAAAAAAAATATATATATATATATATATATATATATATGGGTATGTTTAAAGGAATAGTGGTTCCAACAATGTTGTATGGTTGCGAGGCGTGGGCTATGGATAGAGTTGTGCGCAGGAGGATGGATGTGCTGGAAATGAGATGTTTGAGGACAATGTGTGGTGTGAGGTGGTTTGATCGAGCGTGGTTGAGAGAGCAGAAGAGGGTGTTTTGAAATGGTTTGGGCACATGGAGAGGATGAGTGAGGAAAGATTGACCAAGAGGATATATGTGTCGGAGGTGAAGGGAACAAGGAGAAGAGGGAGACCAAATTGGAGGTGGAAAGATGGAGTGAAAAAGATTTTGTGTGATCGGGGCCTGAACATGCAGGAGGGTGAAAGGAGGGCAAGGAATAGAGTGAATTGGAGCGATGTGGTATACCGGGGTTGACGTGCTGTCAGTGGATTGAAGCAGGGCATGTGAAGCGTCTGGGGTAAACCATGGAAAGCTGTGTAGGTATGTATATTTGCGTGTGTGGACGTATGTATATACATGTGTATGGGGGGGGGTTGGGCCATTTCTTTCATCTGTTTCCTTGCGCTACCTCGCAAACGCGGGAGACAGCGACAAAGTATAATAAAAAAATAAATATATATATATATATATACATATATATATATTTCTTTTAAACTATTCGCCATTTCCCGCATTAGCGAGGAAGTGTTAAGAACAGAGGACTGGGCCTTAGAGGGAATATCCTCACCTGGCCCCCTTCTCTGTTCCTTCTTTTGGAAAATTAAAAAAAAAACGAGAGGGGAGGATTTCCAGCCACCCGCTCCCTCCCCTTTTAGTCGCCTTCTACGACACGCAGGGAATACGTGGGAAGTATTCTTTCTCCCCTATCCCCAGGGATAACATATATACATATATATATATATATATATATATATATATATATATATATATATATATATATATAAAAATATATATATATATATATATATATATATATATATATATATATATATATATATATATATATATATAAGCATTTAACTATAAGCATTTACTTCCCCTTTTTTAAAGGGGAAGTAAATGCTTATAGTTGTGTTACTGGAGTGATAGTTTTCATACATGGTGCTTTGACAAGAAAATAGTGAAATTGGAAAAAATGTAGCTTAGACATTGAAGCTTATTGATACAGTGGTTAGATTGATGAGAACTGCTATTGACGTTTGTGTAAATAAATTATACATTTCCCTTTTCCATAGCCAGAGGTTGAACCATTATGTGACATTCATTTTTTCCATTTCATTTCAAGCTAGAAGTTTCAGTTTTCTAAATTGTTTCTTACATTTTTCATATGTATATATATGTTTATGTGTGTGTGTGTGTATATGTGCGTTTGTATGTGTATGTATGTATATATATGTATATATATTTATATATATATTATCCCTGGGAATAGGGGGTGAAAGAATACTTCCCACGCATTCCTAGCGTGTCGTAGAAGGCGACTAGAGGGGACGGGAGCGGGGGGCCAGAAATCCTCCCCTCCTTTTTTTTTAACTTTCTAAAATGGGAAACAGAAGAAGGAGTCACACGGGGAGTGCTCATCCTCCTCGAAGGCTCAGACTGGGGTGTCTAAATGTGTGTGGATGTAACCAAGATGCGAAAAAAGGAGAGATAGGTAGTATGTTTGAGGAAAGGAACCTGGATGTTTTGGCTCTGAGTGAAACGAAGCTCAAGGGTAAAGGGGAAGAGTGGTTTGGGAATGTCTTGGGAGTAAAGTCAGGGGTTAGTGAGAGGACAAGAGCAAGGGAAGGAGTAGCAGTACTCCTGAAACAGAAGTTGTGGGAGTATGTGATAGAATGTAAGAAAGTGAATTCTCGATTAATATGGGTAAAACTGAAAGTTGATGGAGAGAGATGGGTGATTATTGGTGCATATGCACCTGGGCATGAGAAGAAAGATCATGAGAGGCAAGTGTTTTGGGAGCAGCTGAATGAGTGTGTTAGTGGTTTTGATGCATGAGACCGGGTTATAGTGATGTGTGATTTGAATGCAAAGGTGAGTAATGTGGCAGTTGAGGGAATAATTGGTATACATGGGGTGTTCAGTGTTGTTAATGGAAATAGTGAAGAGCTTGTAGATTTATGTGCTGAAAAAGGACTGGCGATTGGGAATACCTGGTTTAAAAAGCGAGATATACATAAGTATACGTATGTAAGTAGGAGAGATGGCCAGAGAGCGTTATTGGATTACGTGTTAATTGACAGGCGCGCGAAAGAGAGACTTTTGGATGTTAATGTGCTGAGAGGTGCAACTGGAGGGATGTCTGATCATTATCTTGTGGAGGCTAAGGTGAATATTTGTAAGGGTTTTCAGAAAAGAAGAGTGAATGTTGGGGTGAAGAGGGTGGTGAGAGTAAGTGAGCTTGGGAAGGAGACTTGTGTGAGGAAGTACCAGGAGAGACTGAGTACAGAATGGAAAAAGGTGAGAACAATGGAAGTAAGGGGAGTGGGGGAGGAATGGGCTGTATTTAGGGAATCAGTGATGGATTGCGCAAAAGATGCTTGTGGCATGAGAAGAGTGGGAGGTGGATTGATTAGAAAGGGTAGTGAGTGGTGGGATGAAGAAGTAAGATAATTAGTGAAAGAGAAGAGAGAGGCATTTGGACAATTTTTGCAGGGAAAAAATGCAATTGAGTGGGAGATGTAAAAAAGAAAGAGACAGGAGGTCAAGCGAAAGGTGTAAGAGGTGAAAAAGAGGGCAAATGAGAGTTGGGGTGAGAGAGTATCATTAAATTTTAGGGAGAATAAAAAGATGTTCTGGAAGGAGGTAAATAAAGTGCGTAAGACAAGGGAGCAAATGGGAACTTCAGTGAAGGGCGCAAATGGGGAGGTGATAACAAGTAGTGGTGATGTGAGAAGGAGATGGAGTGAGTATTTTGAAGGTTTGTTGAATGTGTTTGATGATAGAGTGGCAGATATAGGGTGTTTTGGTCGAGGTGGTGTGCAAAGTGAGAGGGTTAGGGAAAATGATTTGGTAAACAGAGAAGAGGTAGTAAAAGCTTTGCGGAAGATGAAAGCAAGCAAGGCAGCAGGTTTGGATGGTATTGCAGTGGAATTTATTAAAAAAGGGGGTGACTGTATTATTGACTGGTTGGTAAGGTTATTTAATGTATGTATGACTCATGGTGAGGTGCCTGAGGATTGGCGGAATGCGTGCATAGTGCCATTGTACAAAGGCAAAGGGGATAAGAGTGAGTGCTCAAATTACAGAGGTATAAGTTTGTTGAGTATTCCTGGTAAATTATATGGGAGGGTATTGATTGAGAGGGTGAAGGCAGTACAGAGCATCAGATTGGGGAAGAGCAGTGTGGTTTCAGAAGTGGTAGAGGATGTATGGATCAGGTGTTTGCTTTGAAGAATGTATGTGAGAAATACTTAGAAAAGCAAATGGATTTGTATGTAGCATTTATGGATCTGGAGAAGGCATATGATAGAGTTGATAGAGATGCTCTATGGAAGGTATTAAGAATATATGGTGTGGGAGGCAAGTTTTTAGAAGCAGTGAAAAGTTTTTATCGAGGATGTAAGGCATGTGTACGTGTAGGAAGAGAGGAAAGTGATTGGTTCTCAGTGAATGTAGGTTTGCGGCAGGGGTGTGTGATGTCTCCATGGTTGTTTAATATGTTTATGGATGGGGTTGTTAGGGAGGTAAATGCAAGAGTTTTGGAAAGAGGGGCAAGTATGAAGTCTGTTGTGGATGAGAGAGCTTGGGAAGTGAGTCAGTTGTTGTTTGCTGATGATACAGCGCTGGTGCCTGATTCATGTGAGAAACTGCAGAGGCTGGTGACTGAGTTTGGTGAAGTGTGTGAAAGAAGAAAGTTAAGAGTAAATGTGAATAAGAGCAAGGTTATTAGGTACAGTAGGGTTGAGGGTCAAGTCAATTGGAAGGTAAGTTTGAATGGAGCAAAACTGGAGGAAGTAAAGTGTTTTAGATATCTGGGAGTGGATCTGGCAGCGGATGGAACCATGGAAGCGGAAGTGGATCATAGGGTGGGGGAGGGGGCGAAAATCCTGGGAGCCTTGAAAAAGGTGTGGAAGTCGAGAACATTATCTCGGAAAGCAAAAATGGGTATATTTGAAGGAATAGTGGTTCCAGCAATGTTGTATGGTTGCGAGGCGTGGGGTATGGATAGAGTTGTGCGCAGAAGGATGGATGTGCTGGAAATGAGATGTTTGAGGACAATGTGTGGTGTGAGGTGGTTTGATCGAGTAAGTAACGTAAGGGTAAGAGAGATGTGTGGAAATAAAAAGAGCGTGGTTGAGAGAGCAGAAGATATATATTTATTATTATTATTATTATACTTTGTCGCTGTCTCCCGCGTTTGCGAGGTAGCGCAAGGAAACAGACGAAAGAAATGGCCCAACCCCCCCCATACACATGTATATACATACGTCCACACACGCAAATATACATACCTACACAGCTTTCCATGGTTTACCCCAGACGCTTCACATGCCCTGCTTCAATCCACTGACAGCACGTCAACCCCGGTATACCACATCGCTCCAATTCACTCTATTCCTTGCCCTCCTTTCACCCTCCTGCATGTTCAGGCCCCGATCACACAAAATCTTTTTCACTCCATCTTTCCACCTCCAATTTGGTCTCCCTCTTCTCCTTGTTCCCTCCACCTCCGACACATATATCCTCTTGGTCAATCTTTCCTCACTCATCCTCTCCATGTGCCCAAACCACTTCAAAACACCCTCTTCTGCTCTCTCAACCACGCTCTTTTTGTTTCCACACATCTCTCGTACCCTTACATTACTCACTCGATCAAACCACCTCACACCACACATTGTCCTCAAACATCTCATTTCCAGCACATCTATCCTCCTGCGCACAACTCTATCCATAGCCCACGCCTCGCAACCATACAACATTGTTGGAACCACTATTCCTTCAAACATACCCATTTTTGCTTTCCGAGATAATGTTCTCGACTTCCACACATTCTTCAAGGCCCCCAGAATTTTCGCCCACTCCCCCACCCTATGATCCACTTCCGCTTCCATGGTTCCATCCGCTGCCAGATCCACTACCAGATATCTAAAACACTTCACTTCCTCCAGTTTTTCTCCATTCAAACTCACCTCCCAATTGACTTGACCCTCAACCCTACTGTACCTAATAACCTTGCTCTTATTCACATTTACTCTTAACTTTCTTCTTCCACACACTTTTCCAAACTCAGTCACCAGCTTCTGCAGTTTCTCACACGAATCAGCCACCAGCGCTATATCATCAGCGAACAACAACTGACTCACTCCCCAAGCTCTCTCATCCCCAACAGACTTCATACTTGCCCCTCTTTCCAAAACCCTTGCATTTACCTCCCTAACAACCCCATCCATAAACAAATTAAACAACCATGGAGATATCACACACCCCTGCCGCAAACCTACATTCACTGAGAACCAATCACTTTCCTCTCTTCCTACACGTACACATGCCTTACATCCTCGATAAAAACTTTTCACTGCTTCTAACAACTTTCCTCCCACACCATATATTCTTAATACCTTCCACAGAGCATCTCTATCAACTCTATCATATGCCTTCTCCAGATCCATAAATGCTACATACAAATCCATTTGCTTTTCTAAGTATTTCTCACATACATTCTTCAAAGCAAACACCTGATCCACACATCCTCTACCACTTCTGAAACCACACTGCTCTTCCCCAATCTGATGCTCTGTACATGCCTTCACCCTCTCAATCAATACCCTCCCATATAATTTACCAGGAATACTCAACAAACTTATACCTCTGTAATTTGAGCACTCACTCTTATCCCCTTTGCCTTTGTACAATGGCACTATGCACGTATTCCGCCAATCCTCAGGCACCTCACCATGAGTCATACATACATTAAATAATATATATATATATATATATATATATATATATATATATATATATATATATATATATATTTATTTTTTTTTATTTTGCTTTGTCGCTGTCTCCCGCGTTTGCGAGGTAGCGCAAGGAAACAGACGAAAGAAATGGCCCAACCCACCCCCATACACATGTATATACATACACATCCACACACGCAAATATACATACCTATACATCTCAATGTACACATATATATGCACACACAGACACATACATATATTACCCATGCACACAATTCACACTGTCTGCCTTTATTCATTCCCATCGCCACCTCGCCACACATGGAATAACAATCCCCTCCCCCCTCATGTGTGTGAGGTAGCGCTAGGAAAAGACAACAAAAGCCCCATTCGTTCATGCTCAGTCTCTAGCTGTCATGCAATAATGCCCGAAACCACAGCTCCCTTTCCACATCCAGGCCCGACACAACTTTCTATGGTCCACCCCAGAAGCCTCACTTGCCCTGATTCAATCCACTGACAGCACGTCAACCCCGGTATACCACATCGATCCAATTCACTCTATTCCTTGCCCGCCTTTCACCCTCCTGCATGTTCAGGCCCCGATCACTCAAAATCTTTTTCACTCCATCTTTCCACCTCCAATTTGGTCTCCCACTTCTCCTCGTTCCCTCCACCTCCGACACATATATCCTCTTGGTCAATCTTTCCTCACTCATTCTCTCCGTGTGCCCAAACTATTTCAAAACACCCTCTTCTGCTCTCTCAACCACGCTCTTTTTATTTCCACACATCTCTCTTACCCTTACATTACTTACTCGATCAAACCACCTCACAGCACACATTGTCCTGAAACATCTCATTTCCAGCACATCCACCCTCCTGCGCACAACTCTATCCATAGCCCACAGCTCGCAACCATACAACATTGTTGGAACCACTATTCCTTCAAACATACCCATTTTTGCTTTCCCAGATAATGTACTTGCCTTCCACACACTTTTCAACACTCCCAGAAATTTCACCCTCTCCCCCACCCTGTGAATCACTTCGCTTCCATGGTTCCAACCGCTGCCAGATCCACTCCCAGATATCTAAAACACTTTACTTCCTCCAGTTTTTCTCCATTCAAACTTACCTCCCAATTGACTTGACCCTCAACCCATCTGTACCTAATAACCTTGCTCTTATTCACATTTACTCTTAACTTTCTTCTTTCACACACTTTACTAAACTCAGTCACAGCTTCTGCAGTTTCTCACATGAATCAGCCACCAGCGCTGTATCATCAGCGAACAACAACTGACTCACTTCCCAAGCTCTCTCATCCACAAAAGACTTCATACTTGCCCCTCTTTCCAAAACTCTTGCATTCATCTCCCTAACAACCCCATCCATAAACAAATTAAACAACCATGGAGACATCACACACCCCTGCCGCAAACCTACATTCACTGAGAACCAATCACTTTCCTCTCTTCCTACACGTACACATGCCTTACATCCTCGATAAAAACTTCTCACTGCTTCCAACAACTTGCCACCCACACCGTGTATATATTCTTAATACCTTCCACAGAGCATCTCTATCAACTTTATCATATGCCTTCTCCAGATCCATAAATGTATATATATATATATATATATATATATATATATATATATATATATATATATATATATATATATATATATATATATATGTATATATATTTATATATATATATATATATATATATATATATATATATATATATATATATATATATATATATATATATACGAAATAATGGCCCAACACGCCCACATAGAATTTACTTTCTTACACACTATCACATACTCCCACAACTCCTGATTCAGGAGTAGTGCTACTCCTTCCCTTGCTCTTGTCCTCTCACTAACCCCTGACTTTACTCCCAGGACATTCCCAAACCACTCTTCCCCTTTACCCTTGAGCTTCGTTTCACTCAGAGCCAGAACATCCAGGTTCCTTTCCTCAAACATACTACCTATCTCTCCTTTTTTCTCATCTTGGTTACATCCACACACATTTAGACACCCCAATCTGAGCCTTTGAGGAGGATGAGCACTCCTCGCGTGACTCCTTCTGTTTCCCCTTTTAGAAAGTTAAAATACAAGGAGGGGAGGGTTTCTGGCCCCCCGCTCCCGTCCCCTTTAGTCGCCATCCATGACACGTGAGGAATGTGTGGGAAGTATTCTTTCTCCCCTATCCCCAGGGATATATATATATATATATATATATATATATATATATATATATATATATATATATATATATATATATATTGGATGTTAATGTGCTGAGAGGTGCAACTGGAGGGATGTCTGATCATTATCTTGTGGAGGCGAAGGTGAAGATCTCTGGGGGTTTTCAGAAAAGCAGAGAGAATGTTGGGGTGAAGAGAGTGGTGAGAGTAAGTGAGCTTGGGAAGGAGACTTGTGTGAGGAAGTACCAGGAGAGACTGAGTACAGAATGGAAAAAGGTGAGAACAAAGGAGGTAAGGGGAATGGGGGAGGAATGGGATGTATTTAGGGAAGCAGTGATGGCTTGCGCAAAAGATGCTTGTGGCATGAGAAGCGTGGGAGGTGGGTTGATTAGAAAAGGTGGTGAGTGGTATGATGAAGAAGTAAGATTATTAGTGAAAGAGAAGAAAGAGGCAATTGGACAATTTTTGCAGGGAAAAAATGCAAATGAGTGGGAGATGTATAAAAGAAAGAGGCAGGAGGTCAAGAGAAAGGTGCAAGAGGTTAAAAAGAGGGCAAATGAGAGTTGGGGTGAGAGAGTATCATTAAATTTCAGGGAGAATAAAAAGATGTTTTTTAAGGAGGTAAATAAAGTGCGTAAGACAAGGGAGCAAATGGGAACTTCAGTGAAGGGGGCTAATGGGGAGGTGATAACAAGTAGTGGTGATGTGAGAAGGAGATGGAGTGAGTATTTTGAAGGTTTGTTGAATGTGTTTGATGATAGAGTGGCAGATATGGGGTGTTTTGGTCGAGGTGGTGTGCAAAGTGAGAGGGTTAGGGAAAATGATTTGGTAATTAGAGAAGAGGTAGTAAAAGCTTTGCGGAAGATGAAAGCCGGCAAGGCAGCAGGTTTGGATGGTATTGCAGTGGAATTTATTAAAAAAGGGGTGACTGTATTGTTGACTGGTTGATAAGGTTATTTGATGTATGTATGACTCATGGTGAGTTGCCTGAGGATTGGCGGAATGCGTGCATAGTGCCATTGTACAAAGGCAAAGGGGATAAGAGTGAGTGCTCAAATTACAGAGGTATAAGTTTGTTGAGTATTCCTGGTAAATTATATTGGAGGGTATTGATTGAGAGGGTGAAGGCATGTACAGAGCATCAGATTGGGGAAGAGCAGTGTGGTTTGAGAAGTGGTAGAGGATATGTGGATCAGGTGTTTGCTTTGAAGAATGTATGTGAGAAATACTTAGAAAAACAAATGGATTTGTATGTAGCATTTATGGATCTGGAGAAGACATATGATAGAGTTGATAGAGATGCTCTGTGGAAGGTATTAAGAATATATAGTGTGGGAGGCAAGTTGTTAGAAGCAGTGAAAAGTTTTTATCGAGGATGTAATTCATGTGTACGTGTAGGAAGAGAGGAAAGTGATTGGTTCTCAGTGAATGTAGGTTTGCGGCAGGGGTGTGTGATGTCTCCATGGTTGTTTAATTTGTTTATGGATGGGGTTGTTAGGGAGGTGACTGCAAGAGTTTTGGAAAGAGGGGCAAGTATGCAGTCTGTTGTGGATGAGAGAGCTTGGGAAGTGAGTCAGTTGTTGTTCGCTGATGATACAGCGCTGGTGGCTGATTCATGTAAGAAACTGCAGAAGCTGGTGACTGAGTTTGGTAAAGTGTGTGAAAGAAGAAAATTAAGAGTAAATGTGAATAAGAGCAAGGTTATTAGGTACAGTAGGGTTGATGGTCAAGTCAATTGGGAGGTAAGTTTGAATGGAGAAAAACTGGAGGAAGTAAAGTGTTTTAGATATTTGGGAGTGGATCTGGCAGCGGATGGAACCATGAAAGCGGAAGTGAATCATAGGGTGGGGGAGGGGGCGAAAATTCTGGGAGCATTGAAGAATGTGTGGAAGTCGAGAACATTACTCGGAAAGCAAAAATGGGTATGTTTGAAGGAATAGTGGTTCCAACAATGTTGTATGGTTGCAAGGCGTGGGCTATGGATAGAGTTGTGCACAGGAGGGTGGATGTGCTGGAAATGAGATGTTTGAGGACAATATGTGGTGTGAGGTGGTTTGATCGAGTAAGTAATGTAAGGGTTAGAGAGATGTGTGGAAATAAAAAGAGTGTGGTTGAGAGAGCAGAAGAGGGTGTTTTGAAATGGTTTGGTCACATGGAGAGAATGAGTGAGGAAAGATTGACAAAGAGAATATATGTGTCAGAGGTGGAGGGAACGAGGAGAAGTGGGAGACCAAATTTTAGGTGGAAAGATGGAGTGAAAAAGATTTTGAGTGATCGGGGCCTGAACATGCAGGAGGGTGAAAGGCATGCAAGGAATAGAGTGAATTGGAACGATGTGGTATACCGGGGTTGACATGCTGTCAGTGGATTGAACCAGGGCATGTGAAGCATCTGAGGTAAACCATGGAAAGGGAGTAAACCATGTGGAAAGGGAGCTGTGGTTTCGGTGCATTATTACATGGCAGCTAGAGACTGAGTGTGAACGAATGGGGCCTTTGGAGTCTTTTCCTAGCGCTACCTCACACACATGAGGGGGGAGGGGGTTGTTATTCCATGTGTGGCGGGGTGGCGATGGGAACAAATAAAGGCAGACTATGAATTATGTACATGTTTATATATGTATATGTCTGTGTGTGTGTATATATATGTATACGTTGAGATGTATAGGTATTTATATTTGCGTGTGTGGATGTGTATATATATACTTGTGTATGTGGGTGGGTTGGGCCATTCTCTCATCTGTTTCTTTGCGCTACCTCGCTAACGTGGGAGACAGCGACAAAGTAAAATAAATGATAAATATGTGTGTTGTAGAAGGCGACTAAAGGGGACGGGACCGGGGGGCTAGAAACTCTCACCTCCTTGTATTTTAACATTCTAAAAGGAAAAACAGAAGGAGTCATGCGGAGAGTGCTCATCCTCCTCGAAGGCTCAGATTGGGGTGTCTGAATGTGTGTGGTAGTAACCAAGATGAGAAAAAAGGAGAGATAGGTAGTATGTTTGAGGAAAGGAACCTGGATGTTTTGGCTCTGAGTGAAACGAAGCTCAAGGGTAAAGGGGAAGAGTGGTTTGGGAATGTCTTGGGAGTAAAGTTATGGGTTAGTGAGAGGACGAGAGCAAGGGAAGGAGTAGCACTACTCCTGAAACAGGAGTGGTGGGAGTATGTGATAGAGTGTAAGAAAGTAAACTCTAGATTGATATGGGTAAAACTGAAAGTGGATGGAGAGAGATTGGTGATTATTGGTGCATATGCACCTGGGCGTGAGAAGAAAGATCATGAGAGGCAAGTGTTTTGGGAGCAGCTGAGTGAGTGTGTTAGTAGTTTTGATGCACGAGACAGGGTTATAGTGATGAATGCAAAGGTGAGTAATGTGGCAGTTGAGGGAATAATTGGTGTACATGGGGTGTTCAGTGTTGTAAATGGAAATGGTGAAGAGCTTGTAGATTTATGTGCTGAAAAAGGACTGGTGATTGGGAATACCTGGTTTAAATCGAGAGATATACATAAGTATATGTATGTAAGGAGGAGAGATGGCCAGAGAGCATTATTGGATTACGTGTTAATTGATAGGCGTGCGAAAGAGAGACTTTTGGATGTTAATGTGCTGAGAGGTGCAACTGGACGATTGTCTGATCACTATCTTGTGGAGGCGAAAGTGAAGATTTGTAGAAGAGAGAATATTGGGGTGAAGAGAGTGGTGAGAGTAAGTGAGCTTGGGAAGGAGACTTGTGTGAGGAAGTACTAGGAGAGACTGAGTATAGAATGAGAAAAGGTGAGAACAAAGGAGGTAAGGGGAGTGGGGGAGGAATAGGATGTATTTAGGGAAGCAGTGATGGTGCAAAAGATGCTTGTGGCATGAGAAGTGTGGGAGATGGGCAGATTAGAAAGGGTAGTGAGTGGGGGGATAAAGAAGTAAGATTATTAGGGAAAGAGAAGAGAGAGGCATTTGGACCATTTTTGTAGGGAAATGATGCAAATGACTGGGAGAAGTATAAAAGAATGAGGCAGGAGGTCAAGAGAAAGGTGCAAGAGGTGAAAAAGAGGGCAAATTGGAGTTGGGGTGAGAGAGTATCATTAAAGACAAGGGAACATCTGTGAAGGGGGCAAATGGGGAGGTGATAACAAGTAGTGGTGATGTGAGAAGGAGATGGAGAGTATTTTGAAGGTTTGTTGAATGTGTTTGATGATAGAGTGGCAGATATAGGGTGTTTGGGTCGAGGTGGTGTGCACAGTGAGAGGGCTAGGGAGAATGATTTGGTAAACAAAGAAGAGGTAGCAAAAGCTTTGCGGAAGATGAAAGCTGGGAAGACAGCGGGTTTGGATGGTATTGCAGTGGAGTTTATTAAAAAAGGGGATGACTGTATCGTTGACTGGTAGGTAAGATTATTTAATGTATGTATGACTCATGGTGAGATGCCTTAGGATTGGCAGAATGCTTGCATAGTGCCATTGTACAAAGGCAGAGGGGATAAAAGTGAGTGCTCAAATTACAGAGGTACAAGTTTGTTGAGTATTCCGGGGAAATTATATGGGAGGGAATTGATTGAGAGGGTGAAGGCATGTACAGAGCATCAGATTGGGGAAGAGCAGTGTGGTTTCAGAAGTGGTAGAGGATGTGTGGATCAGGTGTTTGCTTTGAAGATTGTATGTGAGAAATACTTAGAAAAGCAAATGGATTTGTATGTAGCATTTATGCATCTGAAGAAGGCATATGATAGAGTTGATAGAGATGCTCTGTGGAAGGTATTAAGAATATATGGTGTAGGAAGCAAGTTGTTAGAAGCAGTGAAAAGTTTTTATGGAGGATGTAAGGCATGTGTACGTGTAGGAAGAGAGGAAAATGATTGGTTCTCAGTGAATGTAGGTTTGCGGCAGGGGTGCGTGATGTCTCCATGGTTGTTTGATTTGTTTATGGATGGGGTTGTTAGGGAGGTGACTGCAAGAGTTTTGGAAAGAGGGGCAAGTATGCAGTCTGTCATGGATGAGAGAGCTTGGGAAGTGAGTCAGTTGTTGTTCGCTGATGATACAGCGCTGGTGGCTGATTCGGATGAGAATCTGCAAAAGCTGGTGACTGAGTTTGGTAAAGTGCGTGAGAGAAAAAAGCTGAGAGTAAATGTGAATAAGAGCAAGGTTATTAGGTACTGTAGGGTTGAAGGACAAGTCAATTGGTAGGTAAGTTTGAATGGAGGAAAACTGGGGGAAGTGAAGCGTTTTAGATATCTAGGACTGGATTTGGCAGCGGATGGAACCATGGAAGCGGAAGTGAATCATAGGGTGGGGGAGGGTTCAAAAGTTCTGGGAGCGTTGAAGAATGTGTGGAAGTCGAGAACGTTATCTTGGAAAGCAAAAATGGGTATGTTTGAAGGAATAGTGGTTCCAACAATGTTATATGGTTGTGAGGTGTGGGTAATAGATAGAGTTGTGCAGAGGAGGGTGGATGTGCTGGAAATGAGATGTTTCAGGACAATATGTAGTGTGAGGTGGTTTGACCGAGTAAGTAATGAAAGGGTCAGAGAGATGTGTGGTGGTAAAAAGAGTGTGGTTGAGAGAGCAGAAGAGGGTGTTTTGAAATGGTTTCGTCACATGGAGAGAATGAGTGAGGAAAGATTGACCAAGAGGATATATGTGTCAGAGGTGGAGGGAATGAGGAGAAGTGGGAGACCAAATTGGAGGTGAAAAGATGGAGTGACAAAGATTTTGAGTGATTGGGGCCTGAATATGCAGGAGGGTGAAAGGCATGCAAGGAATAGATTGAATTGGAACAATGTGGTATACTGGGGTTGACGTGCTGTCAGTGAATTGAACCAGGGCATGTGAAGCGTCCGGGGTAAACCATGGAAAGTTCTGTGGGGCCTGGATGTGGAAAGGGAGCTGTGGTTTGTCACTCAGGCTGTCATTATACATGACAGCCTGAGTGTGAACGAATGTGGCCTTTGTTGTCTTTTCCTAGTGCTACCTCACGCACATGCGGGGGAGGGGGTTGTTGTTTCATGTGTGGCAGGGTGGCGACAGGAATGAATAAGGGCAGACAGTATGAATTATGTACATGTGTATATATGTATATGTCTGTGTGTGTATGTATATGTATACGTTGAGATGTGTAGGTATGCATATGTGCATGTGTGGACGTGTATGTATATACATGTGTATATGGGTGGGTTGGGCCATTCTTTTGTCTGTTTCCTTGCGCTGCCTCACTAACACGGGAGACAGCGACAAAGTATGATAATTATGAATATATGTATACATATATAAACACTCATACATACACATATACATATGTATCAACATATAAACATATACATACACAGATATATATATACACATGTACATATTCATACTTGCTTGCCTTCATCCATTCCTGGTGCTATCCGGCCCCACAGGAAATAGCATTGCTACCCTCTGCTTCAGCATGGTCGCGCCAAGAAAACAGACAAAAAAGGCCACATTCGTTCACACTCAGTCTCTAGCTGTCATGTGTAATGCACCAAAACCACAGCTCACTAGCCATATCCAAGCCCCACAGACCTTTCTTTGGTTTACCCCAGACTATTTACATTCCCTGGTTCAGTCCATTGACAGCACATCGACCCCAGTATACCACATCGTACCAATTCACTCTGTTCCTTGCACACCTCCTCACCCTCCTGTATGTTCAGGCCCCGATCACTCAAAATCTTTTTCACTCCATCCTTCCACCTCCAATTTGGTGTCCCGCTTCTCCTTGTTCCCTCCACCTCAGGCACATATATCTTCTTTGTCAATCTTTCCTTGCTCATTCTCTCCATATGCCCAAATCATTTCAACACACTCTCTTTTGCTCTCTCAACCACACTCTTTTTGTTTCCACGCATCTCTCTTACCATTTCATTACTTAAACATTTAATTTCCAACACATTCACCTTCCTCTGTACAACCCTATCTATGGCCCATGCCTTGGAACCATATAACATTATTGGAACTACTATTCCTTCATACATACCGATTTTTGCTCTCAGAGAAAACATTCTCGCCTTCCACATATTCTTCATTGCTCCCAGAGCCTTCCCCTCCACCCTGTGACTCACTTCTGCTTCCATGGTTCCATCTGCTGCTAAGTTCACTCCTAGATATCTAAAACACTTCACTTCCTCCAATTTTTCTCCATTCAAACTTACATCCTAATTACCTTGTCCCTCATCCCTATATGCACACACACACACACACACACACACACACACACACACACACACACACACACACAAGGAGAATGGGGAAACCAAATTGGAGATGTAAGTATGGAGTGAAAATTTTTTGAGCATTTGGGGCCTGAACATGCAGGAAGTGAAAAGTGTGCACAGGATAGAGTGAATTTGAACAATATGGTATTCTAAGGTTGATGTTCTGTCATTGGACTGAACCAGGGCATGTAAAACATTTGGGGTAAACCATGGAAAGGTCTGTAGGGCCTGGTTGTAGATAGGGAGCTGTGGTTTTGGTGCATTTGCACATGACAGCTAGAGAATGAATGCAGCCTCTCTTTGTCTGTACCTGATGCTACCTCGCCAATGAGGAAAACAATGATCAAGTATGGCATGAAGGGTATTTGATGCCTTAAGGAGTATTTGATGTCTATAGATGGGATAGTGAAAAAGATGGATATGATGGTCTTAGAAAGAAGTATGGGTCAGCATTATTCAAGAGGGTGGTTGAATCAATTGCTGTTTGCTACTGATACAATTCTGTTGGCACACATGTGTGAGAAACTGTAGAAGTTGGTGTCCAAATTTGGGTTAGTGTGTGATAAGAGGAAGTTTAGAGTCAGTGTGAAAAAATGTAAGGCAGTGAAGGTTAGCAAGGGGATGAGAGACTGTTTTGAGTGTGCATTTGAATGAGGAAAACCTGGAGGGAGTGAATTATTTTAGATACTTGGTGGTGGACCTGGCAGAGCATGGAACATATGGGAGCCAAACTGAATGAATCATAGGATAGGAGAGGGGTTAAAGAGGCTGGGTGATTGGGTAGTTTGTTAAAGAAGTTATACTTTGTGAGGGCAAAATGGGTGTGTTTGATTATTTAGTAGCACCAATGGTGTTATATGAGTCCAAACCTTGGGCCCTGAATGGGAAAGAATGGAAGAGTAGGTATGTGTTGGAAATATAATGCCTGAGGACATGTTTTTTGAGTAGGGTTAGTCTTGGTTTTTGAGAAGGGTTTGTCTTGTAAGGAATGACAAGATAAGAGACATCTCTCTTATAAAGAATGTGATTGATATATCTGTCCAAGATTTGCTGATATTTTTTGGTCATATGAAAAGATTGAGGTAAGAGAGAGAAGCATAGCTTTCTAGGGTCTGCTGCAATGATTTGATTGTATGAAGATGGGGGGGAAGAGAGAGAAACTAAGAGGATGTACATATCAGAAGGAGCATGGGAGAGGGAAGACCGAGAAGATGGAAGTGTGGGTCAGAAGGAGAAGGGAAGACTGAGAATATGGAAGGATGGAGTGAAAGATGCCTTGAGTTATCAGGGCCTGAATATTCAAAAGGGTGAGAGTCTTTCACTTGATAGAGCAAAGTAGAATGGTGTGGTATACAAGATTTGATATTTCCAGCGCAGGCTGAACTAGGGCATTTGAAGAGGTCAGGAGAAAGCACAGAATGAATTGTGGGGCTTGGCTGTTGATGAGGTTTATGTTTTGATGCTTTATACATGACAACTAGAGAGTGAATGTGAACAAATGAGGCTATCTTTGTGTTCCTGGCACTACCTCACTAACATGGAAAATGGCGAAGAAGTATGAAACACATTATATATATGTGTGTTTGTGAAATTTATAAAGTGTGTGTGTGTGTGTGTGTGTGTATGATTGCACATTTGAGCATACAGTGAAGGAGTTTTACAGTTTTGGGTCCCCATCTTTCAATCTCTGTCATCCGTTCTATAGCTTTTTGAGCTTACTTATACCTTCATATCTTAGTATACCTTCAATTAACATATTCAGTCGTCCACCATTCTATAAATGTAGAAATATTCCTCTTAGATTTTCTAATTTTTCTGCTCAGCTTCATGTCAGCCTCTTCAGTTTATGAGATCCTCCCTTGATAACTGCTTTGTCATCATCAGATCCTATGGGGAAACTTAAAAGGTCTAGTCATGTGATTTTGGTCCTCTTCATGTTACTTGGCTCCTTTATTTCATATAGTTATATTGCCTGGCATGTTAACACATTTTGCAGCATATATATGACTCTTTAAGTGTGATGATCACAGTGATGCAGCATATTCTGTTTTGGATCAACAGTATGCTATATGTTTTGTGAACATCTCTTTGTCCATGTGCTGTTTGATGAATTTTTTTATATTCGTTCATATATGATTTATTTCCATGATAATTCTCTGCGTGTGGTTCTCAGGTGACATTTGGGTACTATGTCCACCCCAAAGTTCCTCTTACAGATTTTTTCCTGTGATTGATAAAGTCCAAAATGATGTCTGGAGAGGAAAATGTGAGTGCAAATAAGCTTTTATCTGTTAACCCTCCCCCCTTACTTCCCCAAGATGATTAGGATAAAGAGCTTTGTAATTTTACTCTGTTTGAATGCCCTGCTAATAGCAATATTAGTACATTAGGATTACTAGACTTATTTTAAATGCTGAGGATTTTAGTTAAACAGCCTTAAATGAACAGGAATTTATTGAGACTGCAAGTTGACTAGACCTAAGATTATTAGAATCTTTGTGAATGATATTGAATACTAAGCCATAGGGAATAAGGATCATTATTAAGCTAATGAATTTAAGATTACTGTTACCTTGATCATTCATGAAAATGACTTCAGCTTGCTAGATACTGATAAGGGGAAGTGTAATTAAGGCAGTCATGATTTTTTTTTTCTTTTTTTCTGGGTATTTCAGTCAAATAAGGTTGGGTATTATTGAAATTTGATTACTTTGCAATAAAAGACTAGGTATCAACATTTTAGATTATCCACTTTTTCAAGTAACCACTGTAGTATAAACATGCTCTGGTTAGTATTTCTTGGTCTTCTATTTCAAAGATTAGTCCATGAATATGTATGTGTTGGGTTACAGTGTTTCTGTTTGTAGCACACTAGGGTTCATCAGGTGATATTTTCTGTTGATTCCAGAATTGTGTATTGATGCTCGTTGTGAGTGTGTGTGCAGAGCTTATCACTACTGTACTAACTCTTGGAACAGGGAGTTCCCACTGTCTTAGCTTAGCATTGTTCATTGGGTTATGCTCTAAAGCATCTAAAGGAAGTAGATGCATGTGTATTTTTTTTCTTTTGAGATCATTTTGAGCATTTTTTATGATGAATTTGTCATTTAGTTTTCATTAGTTTTTATTTAGAATATCAGTTACTGGTATATATTCATCACGCTGACATTTCATGTAATTTTACTGTAGGCTAGACATTTTTGTAAGTGGTGAATCATTAAACTATGTGTAATGTGAGTATGGTTATCTTTTGAGATGGCATAATCTGAACAGCAGGTTTACTGAGTAGAATTCTTTACAAATTTGTCGTCTGTTATTTGTTGTTTTCTATTGTTTAGCATTCTGATTGAATTCTAACTTGTGTATGTCAACAAATATGTCCTTTACTCCTGTATATGGTCTTTGATTTTTTGCTTTTACACCTTATTGCATTCCATATTTCCATAAACACAGTGTTTTTATTTAAAAAATGATTATATATTTTAAGATTAAGTTTCAGAAGGCATGTGGTTGTTAGACTGCAAAGACTGATCTGGTTTTGCCCATAATGTCAGCAGGTGCATGGCTATGTTGATTAGAGGAGAAATTTTAAAATGTTTTATAGAAAGTATTTTACCAGAAAGCTACTTGAAGAGTTTTTGTTCTACACACATACACATAGGTTTATGTAGCAGGTCCTAGAGTGCCAAAAGTTAGTCACAAGGACATAGTATAATGCCTAGACCCATCTTCTGTTGGATGTGGCTCTGTTCTGTAATGCTCAGCTCATTGTGAATCTCATCTTCAGTACAAAGCTAACAACCTTAATAGACACAAGCAACAGTCATGTCTCAGGTAATCCTTTAATTTTGTCAGATAAATGTATACTTGCAAATGAAATCACAAATTTTTGCACACTAGGGTCCCATTTTAAGTGATACATAAGATATCTTTCTTTTTTCTTCTCCTTTCTCTTTTCTCCTTTCTTTCATTTTCACATACTCTTGCCAGCATGGCAAGGGGCATGTAGTATTCAGGTTTTAGTGCTTATGTGCATGCAAGAGTACATGTGTGGGTACTTAAATATCTTTTTTAAGATGAGTCTTGTGTTCTTCTAGGTTCATTTCTATGCCACTTTCAGTGAGTAGGTGCATTTCTGTGAGTTGTAGAGTTGTATTTCAGTCTACAGTGACTTCATTTAGGTTATATTAAGGTCCATTGGAGTGGCATGTGTGTTCTGTAGACACGTTTTAGTTTTTCATACCAAGAAGAATACCATCTTTTGCTTTTACAATCTAAAGCTTTTCCTAAAAGTTATAGACATCATTAAGGAAAGATCTATTGATGTAGATATTGTAGTGTAGTGGCTCATGCTGATGTAAAAGACCTGACAGGTAATGAGTAAACTGTTGTATGCTCACAGATATCATGCAACGATTTCCAGTAGGCTTAGGCAAATTAAATTGATCAGGTATGGTAACCATACAGATCACAGTTGAGGCATGAATCTCATGCTAGTTTAACATTACATAATTGTTGGTGTTACAGTTACAGCAGTTTCTCAGTCAAAGATGTCGAATTTTGGGAATTCCTACTAGCATGTAGAGTATACAGAAACTATCAGAATATTTGCTACCTCGTCATAGTCAGCTTATCATTGGTGTGGATGAGGGTTAAACTAAGAGAATTTATATGCTAGATTAAGAGTTAATAATCTCATGCATTGTTTGATCAATTGTTCATAAGCCATACATTCCAATCGTAGCATATAAAATTGAATTTTAAGTTTTGACCAGAGATATTGTTCTTGAGAATGATATGATGATCTCAGTCATTTTAAGAGATTGTGATTTAGTTTGGTTGTTTTGCCTTGTAGTAAAACAGACATTATATTTGATCTTTAGCTCATAGTAAATGTTTATTATGGACTTCCAGTGTTTGTCATATCAGTGTAGTGAATGTATATTCTGTGATAATAAATGTACATTCAAAAAGAAGTAATTTCAATATACCTTGATATAGTGTTCCTGCAATTGCCCTGCAAGGGATATCATTAATGTTTTTATTTTGATTGAATTAAACTTCATGAAACTGATATGTTCTGGATGCTGCATTACATATGTATTGATGCATCTTGAATATGCATTCATACCTGTGATCTTTTTTTAATGAGCTTGTGATGAAAAATATGAAGATTTAAGGCATGTTCAGTAAACTTGTTCAGGTCTATGCCATCTCAGAGAAAGCTGAGTACTGTATTGCAGGCTTTCCTTAGATAATCTAGTTATGCTTATTGTTGCCTAGTTAAGTTGCAAATACACCATTTCTTAAGTATTTTTATCAGCTAATATGAAATTACATAATTTCATTGCTTTTTTTATCAGTTGAGAAATTGTCAAGTTTAGATTTATAATTATTTCTGGTCTAAGTACACTGAATTTAAAATGCATGGTGTTATGCTAATCATTCAAATCATTATGATGTATTAGGGGATTATCATGGATTTGATTCAGGGTTTACTGCGTTGATCTTGGTTTTGAATAAGCATATTTCTAGTATCAGAAAAATTATGTTCAGGAAGTTCTGAAATAAGAATCTTGGATTTGGATTTGGATATAAAGTCATTATTGAACTAAAGAATGGCAATATCATTTTGCAATGAACACTTTTTTTAAAACAAAGTCAATGGAAATTGGGAAGACTGTGACAGTATATTGAATTCATACTTCATACACATATGCTTGACCAGGTAGATGGAGGTAATCAAAATGGCTTGGACATACTTGTGGCTGTTTACTAGAGCATTCCTTTATTTTTTTTGGTACAGTCAATTAGAAAATAATTTTATCTGGTCAGCTTTCACAATGGTAAATTCTGGAACTAGATTTTCAGACATTCTGATTATGCAAAGGAAGAATTGGCTTTATCAGACTATTTTTCAGACTAACAAACTTATTCCTTTTATAGAAACATGCCGCCTGTCTGATAGTTGCTTAAGTGCATTGTTTAATTCTTTGTGAACATTAACTTCATTAGTTTTCATCTAGGCTTGACAGTGTGAGAGCAAGAATAACTATCAAAACATATGTAGAGAAAATGCTAAAAGTAGGTATGTGTGAACTAACACCACATCATATCCATTTGCATGCACTGTTTGAGAAACATATGAAAAAATGGTGCCCACAGTAAATAGAATACAGATGGAAAAGAATGTATGGGAATAGAGTAAAGAGAGAGAATCGTAGAAGTAGATTAGTTCATAGATGGCCTGAATGATACATTATTGGTCTTAATAGATGCTCTTCAGACATGTAGAATATTAGAAAAAATACTCCATCAATAATGATGATAGAAAAAGTAGGTAAGAAGAGTAGCAAGTCTGCTTTAGGAAGTTGGACATCCCCCTCTTTTTGTTAGCCTTTGGAGTTGGGACTCTAGTTATGCAAATATTTCTCACAGAAGTTGCATATAACTTTGGGTGAAAGTAATTTGTCTGTGACCGTCTTTTACAAGATGCAGTTTTGTAGAGACAGGTAGAATATGAGAGAATAAGTGAATATAAGTAAATGGAAATTGTAGACACCATTAGATTTGATTTGATTTTGTGGAATTTGTAAAGTACTAGAAAAAGAAGACACCATTAACTTTGATTTGATTTTATGTAGTTTGTAAAAAGTTAGAAAAATCTTTCTAAAAGCTTAAGAATATTAACAGAGAATAATCTGTTTTGACTTCCTGTAAAAGATATCTAAAAACATAAAACTATACATATGGAATCATATATTTTGGCTTTATTTGTAGAATTCATTAGTCTGTTTATGTTAACACATTGTTTAATTGTTTAATATTTCCTCTATTTTTATTCTATCCGTTTTTATTATAAAATGCATATTCAACCTGAGAGAGGGAAAAGTAAACATACTTTTTCAGGGCAAAGTTCAGAGGCACAGTTATCCTTCACTTAATAGCAGCATGTTTGCTGAAATTTCCTTATGACAAATCTTATGAATTAAGGAACCAGTTCATGTAATGGAAAGCTGAAACTCACAGTAACAGAATTTTGAATTTGTATCTTAAAAACTTCCCAAAATGAAAATCTTCAAACCTTACTTAATAATTGATCAAAGAGAATAATGAAAAAATGTATTTAGTATACTTGATCGCCATTTCCTGCATCAGCAAGGTAGCACTAGGAAACAGATGAAGAAAGACTCATCCACTCATATACACACATATATACATACACATACATATACATACATGTACATATACATATCAACATATACATACACAGACATATACACACATGTTCATATTCATACTTGCTTGCCTTCATCCATTTCCGGCACCACCTCGCCCCACAGGAAACAGCATCACCACCCCCTGCTTCAGTGAGGTAGCACCAGAAAAACAAACAATAAAAAGTCATATTCATTTATACTCAGTCTGGCCCCACAGACCTTTCCAAACATTTCACATACCCTGGTTCAAGAGCCCATAAACAACAGTAAAGTATACTGTAGATGAAACTGAACTGTATTTCCATTATTGCATTGCACTCCATTCCCAGTTTAGTGAGATGAATCAAGGATGCCTGCCCTCCAGGCATCACTCATACATTCTTAACTCTTGCCTAGTTTGTAGGTTGGCCAAGGTCAAAATTGTTAAGTGTAATGCACTGATACCACAGACCCCCACCCACAGCCATGTCCTGCAAACCTTTACCTTTTTCCCTTGGCCTCTTCATGTGCCCTGCATCAGCCCATTGATGGTATATTAGCTCCTGTATACCACACTGCTCCAGTTCATTCAATCCTTGGCATGCCATACACCGTCCTGCATATTCATGCCCTCAAAATTCATAACCTTGTTTACTACATCCTTCTATCTCCAGTTCTATCTTCCCCTTTTGCCTTGTCCCCTTTACTTCTGATGCACATATATGGATGTAATATACTGCGATTTCATGAAAGTGTTTGACAGAGTTCTGCACGTACGCTTGTTACACAAACTGGTAAAATACCAAATCACTGGTCAGTACAGTGTATAGAGAAGATAATTTTTGCTTGAATGGAAACAGCATGTAATAGTAAATGGGGAGAAATCAGAATGGAAAGAAAGAGTGGAATACCTCAAAGATCAGTGCTGGGTTCCATTCTGTTTGTACTATACATTAATGACATGCAGAAGTCACAAGTTTATGTACAAATTCTTACCTATTTGTGGATGATACCAAAGCATTTACCAAACTCAGTCACCAGCTTCTGCAGTTTCTCACATGAATCAGCCACCAGCGCTGTATCATCAGCGAACAACAACTGACTCACTTCCCAAGCTCTCTCATCCCCAACAGACTTCATACTTGCCCCTCTTTCCAAAACTCTTGCATTCACCTCCCTAACAACCCCATCCATAAACAAATTAAACAACCATGGAGACATCACACACCCCTGCCACAAACCTACATTCACTGAGAACCAGTCACTTTCCTCTCTTCCTACACGTACACATGCCTTACATCCTCGATAAAAACTTTTCACTACTTCTAACAACTTGCCTCCCACACCATATATTCTTAATACCTTCCACAGAGCATCTCTATCAACTCTATCATATGCCTTCTCCAGATCCATAAATGCTACATACAAATCCATTTGCTTTTCTAAGTATTTCTCACATACATTCTTCAAAGCAAACACCTGATCCACACATCCTCTACCACTTCTGAAACCACACTGCTCTTCCCCAATCTGATGCTCTGTACATGCCTTCACCCTCTCAATCAATACCCTCCCATATAATTTACCAGGAATACTCAACAAACTTATACCTCTGTAATTTGAGCACTCACTCTTATCCCCTTTGCCTTTGTACAATGGCACTATGCACACATTCCGCCAATCCTCAGGCACCTCACCATGAGTCATACATCCATTAAATAACCTTACCAACCAGTCAACAATACAGTCACCCCCTTTTTTAATAAATTCCACTGCAATACCATCCAAACCTGCTGCCTTGCCGGCTTTCATCTTCCGCAAAGCTTTTACTACCTCTTCTCTGTTTACCAAATCATTTTCCCTAACCCTCTCACTTTGCACACCACCTCGACCAAAACACCCTATATCTGCCATTCTATCATCAAACACATTCAACAAACCTTCAAAATACTCACTCCATCTCCTTCTCACATCACCACTACTTGTTATCACCTCCCCATTTGCGCCCTTCACTGAAGTTCCCATTTGCTCCCTTGTCTTACGCACTTTATTTACCTCCTTCCAGAAGCTGGTGACTGAGTTTGGTAAAGTGTGTGAAAGAAGAAAGTTAAGAGTAAATGTGAATAAGAGCAAGGTTATTAGGTACAGTAGGGTTGAGGGTCAAGTCAATTGGGAGGTGAGTTTGAATGGAGAAAAACTGGAGGAAGTGAAGTGTTTTAGATATCTGGGAGTGGATCTGGCAGCGGATGGAACCATGGAAGCGGAAGTGGATCATAGGGTGGGGGAGGGGGCGGAAATTCTGGGAGCCTTGAAGAATGTGTGGAAGTCGAGAACATTATCTCGGAAAGCAAAGATGGGTATGTTTGAAGGAATAGTGGTTCCAACAATGTTGTATGGTTGCGAGGCGTGGGCTATGGATAGAGTTGTGCGCAGGAGGATGGATGTGCTGGAAATGAGATGTTTGAGGACAATGTGTGGTGTGAGGTGGTTTGATCGAGTAAGTAACGTAAGGGTAAGAGAGATGTGTGGAAATAAAAAGAGCGTGGTTGAGAGAGCAGAAGAGGGTGTTTTGAAATGGTTTGGGCACATGGAGAGAATGAGTGAGGAAAGATTGACCAAGAGGATATATGTGTCGGAGGTGGAGGGAACGAGGAGAAGAGGGAGACCAAATTGGAGGTGGAAAGATGGAGTGAAAAAGATTTTGTGTGATCGAGGCCTGACCATGCAGGAGGGTGAAAGAAGGGCAAGGAATAGAGTGAATTGGAGCGATGTGGGATACCAGGGTTGACGTGCTATCAGTGAATTGAATCAAGGCATGTGAAGCGTCTGGGGTAAACCATGGAAAGCTGTGTAGGTATGTATATTTGCGTGTGGGGACGTATGTATATACATGTGTATGGGGGTGGGTTGGGCCATTTCTTTCGTCTGTTTCCTTGCGCTACCTCGCAAACGCCTGAGACAGAGACAAAGCAAAAAAAAAAAAAAAAAAAAAAAGCATTTAGAGGTATATTTCAGCAAACTGATTGTGACAACTTACTGAAAGACATACAAGCACTATATGAATGGTTAAAAAAATGGCTTCTATGCTTCCACACAGAAATGTAAGGTTATGAGAATTGGAAAATCGAAAGTAGAATGGAAAGTGTACAATCTGAAAGAAAGTTCACCACCCATGGAGTATGTAGAAACAGAGAAGGATATTGGAGTGACTGTCAACACCAAAATATCATTTGAACACATGTCAAATAAGATCAACAAGGCATACTAAGTTATGGGTGTACTATGTAAAACAATAAAATACATGGATGGTAAGACCTTTAAACTACTACACAGAGTGCTGGTGAGACCTCACCTTGAGTATACCAGCCAAATATGGTGTCCACATCTAAAGAAACTCATTGAAGCTATAGAAAATCCAGAGAAGAGTGACCAGACAAGTACCAGGGCTATCAACACTTTCATACGAAGAACGACTCAAGAAATTAAACTTTCCAACACTGGCATATAGATGATCTAGGGGAGATACGATCGAGATGTACAAGATACTAACTGGAAATAATATGATGAAAATGTGTCCAGTTTTATACAACCCTGGATGACTCCACCATCTGCGGGCACCAGCTTAAACTATGTAAATTAAGATCAAGATTAGATATTAGGAAATATTCGTTAACACAAAGAACAGTAGAAGCATGGAACAGCCTGTCAGAGAAAGTGATGATAGCACCATCAACAAAGTCCTTTGAAGCATGACTAGATTGTTTCTTGGAAAGCCAAGCACAGACATATAACTACAAGAAAATACACACGACTGGACATGACCCAAAAAATTTAAGTTTAGATGAGGAGTTGACAGGACTCCACCAGAGGCCTACAATCAGAAGAGAATCTGCGAGTATATCCTCAGTCACTCTTTTCACTCATTCTCCTTGTATTTCCAAACCATTTCAGCATACCTTCTTCAGCTCTCTTATGCAAACTTTTCTTATTACCTCTCTTCTCTCTTACCCTATCATTTCTTGCTTGGTCAACCCTTTTCACACAACTTATTATCCTTAAATATTTTATTTCCAACATATTCACCCCCTTTTGTACACTCTTACCCATAAACATACTCACCCCCTTTTGTACACTCATCCATAGTCCATTATGACTCACTTCCATTCAAAATTCATCTGGATTACTGTACCTTTCTGCACATTCCTTAATGCTCCTAGGACCCTCACCCTCTCTCCCACTGTTTAACTTACTTCAGCTCCCATGGTTCTATTTGCTACCATGTCCATTCTCAGGCAAGTAAAACATCACTGCCTCCAATTTTTTTCTAGATTCATACCCCCAACTAACCTCTCTCCACCACTAAACCTGATAACATTTCTTTTATCAACATTTACTTACAACTTACTCCATTTGCACACTCTCCCACATCAGACACCAAGTACGTTACCAGCCAGGATATTGAAAAGCAGGTACAAACTTTGGGTAGTGCTCATGCAAAAAATTGAAAATTTGCCTTCTTAGCATTTGTAGTAAATGTAAGTTGCGATATACAGTGAATAGAGATGTTTAACATGAAACTGAATGTGTAGACTATGGATTAGGAAAACATGATCACAAATTTGAAGAAATTTATGATGCGCACAGTGAATATTTATAGCAGTGTAATGCACACAGAAAAGAAAGACAAAAATTTCAGTTTTGGGAAAGATGGATATGACATAATTAGTTTACATCAAGAATAAGTTAATGAATTCAAAGAAAGTGACTGTATATAAACAAGAGGAATGTGGTGATAATGAGTCAAATAAAAAAATACAGATAAAACCAAAAAAGTGTGAAAACTAAAAACAGATATGAAATCAAAGTATATTGGCAGAAAAGGAGGTGACAAAAATAGAGGCATTGATAAATAGGGTGAAGTGCAATGAAACATGCTGATATTATTGGAAAGGGAGGTGCAGATACTTTGACAAAATTTGAATACATATTATACCAGAGGATGTTATGATAAATTATTTATGATTATGCACATCTAGAAATCTGTTATAAATATGACAGATTTCTTATATGCAAATGGAGGGAATGTAGATTCATGCACCCACAATGCCTATTACAAAAACACACTTGCTTTTACTTCAGTAATGATTGAGGATGTAAGGAAAATTAGAAGTGTACATTAAAACTTCCAGTACCAATGGAATTTGATGAAAATTCTGTAGTCAATATAAGAAGCAATGAAATTGCAAGAAGGGGAGGAAATGACAGTTCCTGTAAACAAGAAGATAGATGGACAGACAGATATGAACTGAGATGGAAAGCACTTGATGGAAACCAAAGAAGAAAATCCAAGAACAGATATCATATAGAAAACTGATGGAGAAATAACAAAATGACCAGAGATATATTCATTTATTATACTATGTCCCTGTCTCCCACATTAGCGAGGTAGTGCAAGGAAAGAGACGAAAGAATGGCCCAACCCACCCACATACACATGTATATACATAGATCCCCATACACGCACACATACATACCTATACATTTCAACATATACATACACAGTCATACATATATATATATATATATATATATATATATATATATATATATATTATATATATATATATATATATATATATATATATATTATTATATTTTTTTATTATACTTTGTCGCTGTCTCCCGCGTTTGCGAGGTAGCGCAAGGAAACAGACGAAAGAAATGGCCCAACCCCCCCATACACATGTATATACATACGTCCACACACGCAAATATACATACCTACACAGCTTTCCATGGTTTACCCCAGACGCTTCACATGCCCTGCTTCAATCCACTGACAGCACGTCAACCCCGGTATACCACATCGCTCCAATTCACTCTATTCCTTGCCCTCCTTTCACCCTCCTGCATGTTCAGGCCCCGATCACACAAAATCTTTTCACTCCATCTTTCCACCTCCAATTTGGTCTCCCTCTTCTCCTCGTTCCCTCCACCTCCGACACATATATCCTCTTGGTCAATCTTTCCTGACTCATCCTCTCCATGTGCCCAAACCACTTCAAAACACCCTCTTCTGCTCTCTCAACCACGCTCTTTTTATTTCCACACATCTCTCTTACCCTTACGTTACTCACTCGATCAAACCACCTCACACCACACATTGTCCTCAAACATCTCATTTCCAGCACATCCATCCTCCTGCGCACAACTCTATCCATAGCCCACGCCTCGCAACCATACAACATTGTTGGAACCACTATTCCTTCAAACATACCCATCTTTGCTTTCCGAGATAATGTTCTCGACTTCCACACATTCTTCAAGGCTCCCCAGATTTTCGCCCCCTCCCCCACCCTATGATCCACTTCCGCTTCCATGGTTCCATCCGCTGCCAGATCCACTCCCAGATATCTAAAACACTTCACTTCCTCCAGTTTTTCTCCATTCAAACTCACCTCCCAATTGACTTGACCCTCAACCCTACTGTACCTAATAACCTTGCTCTTATTCACATTTACTCTTAACTTTCTTCTTCCACACACTTTACCAAACTCAGTCACCAGCTTCTGCAGTTTCTCACATAAATCCGCCACCAGCGCTGTATCATCAGCGAACAACAACTGACTCACTTCCCAAGCTCTCTCATCCCCAACAGACTTCATACTTGCCCCTCTTTCCAAGACTCTTGCATTCACCTCCCTAACAACCCCATCCATAAACAAATTAAACAACCATGGAGACATCACACACCCCTGCCGCAAACCTATATATATACATATATATATATATATATATATATATATATATATATATATATATATATATATATATATATATATATATATATATATACATATATATATGTATATATATATATATATATATATATATATATATATATATATATATATATATATATATATACATACATGTACATATTCATACATACTGCCTTCATCCATTTCCGTTGTCACACCACCACACATGAAGTGGCACCCCCTACCCCCGTGTGTGCACGAGGTATCGCTAGGAAAAGACAACAAAGGCCACATTTGTTCATACTCAGTCTCTAGCTGTCATGTGTAATGCACCAAAACTACAGCTCCCCTTCCACATCCAGGCCCCACAGAACTTTCCAAGGTTTACCCCAGATGCTTTACATGCCCTGGTTCAACCCATTGACAGCACATCGACCCTGGTATACCACATCACTCCAATTCACTCTATTCCTTGCATGCCTTTCACCCTCCTGTATGCTCAGGACCCAATCGCTCAAAATCTTTTTCTCTCCATCGTTCCACCTCCGATTTGGTCTCCCATTTCTCCTCGTTCCCTCCACCTCTGACACATATATCCTCTTTGTCAATCTTTCCTCACTCATTCTCTCCATGTGACCAAACCATTTCAATACACCCTCTTCTGCTTTCTCAACCACACTCTTTCTATTACCACACATCTCTCTTAACCTTTCATTACTTATTCAATCAAACCATTTTACACCACATTGTCCTCAAACATCTCATTTCTAACACATCTACCCTCCTTGCAACCCTGTCTATAGCTCATGCCTTGCAACCATATAACATTGTTGGAACCACTATTCTTTCAAACATACCCATTTTTGTTTTCTGAGATAACGTTCTTGCCTTCCACACATTCTTCAATGCTCCCAGAACCTTTTACCAGAAAAACAGATTGTTATGATGGTATGAATGAATATTGGCTAGAGCATGGAACATATTTGACAAATAGAAATGGAGAATAAGATGAAATTAGAATTGTAGCAATATTATGAATACCTCAGAAACCCACGTGAGAAATGGAATTCTTTTTTATTAGAGAACCAAATAGGGAAAGTTGTAGCAGATATAGGATAAGACCTATAGTAGAATTACCCAGTATGATAGGAATTAAAATCCTCTTTTGAAAATGGAAATTAGATAACTACACATGAAACATTAGATAATATGAGGGAAGACACAATAACCAGAAACCATCGGAGGACTGATAAAGGCATAGTAAATCCTTGAAGAATGATATATATAAACATACAAACTCTTATAAGTGAGAGCGCTATAATCAATATTGATTACATCATTGAATACTCAAAGAATAAGAACAGAATTCTGGTTAGTGTGTCAGAAACTTGGTTGATGAAAATGTAAAAGATGAAGCAAACATGGAACTGTGAAACGTTCAGAGCAGACAGAACCAAATTTAAACAAGGAAAAAAGATAAAGATGAGTTAGAATAAATGTGAGCTAATAATAGTGATGATCAAACCATAAGCATAATAGATGTGGTATTGTACAGACCACTAAAAACAAGATGAAATGACCTCCTAATGATTTCAATAAAATAGGAATAGATTATGGATGCAGATACCATTACGAAAGAAAAAATAATGGATGAGCAGGGAAAGAGAATGGTTCCAAAGACTATTGAATTTATGTAATTCATTCAGCCTTGGTGTAGGTAAACCACAGACCAACAAGAGGGAGTAATATCACAGACATTATTTTTACAAATGCTTTGGTACTATGCAGTTTTCAAATACCAATATCATAGAAGTCACTTGAGTATATGAAATGGAAATGATTGATTATGAACATGAAACAACAGTAAATGACAATGAGTTGTGTGATATGAATTTTCAGCTTGCTAATCAAACAGGAAAAATAGATTGAGGAAATTGTTGACACAAACTGAAACAAGGTCTTTAGAGTCAGTAACATAGTGACAAACATATAAGTATACTATAAGAGATAAGGCCAAGTAATAATTGAGCAGATATCAAAGAGAAAGAAAAGTACAAAATGGAAATTACTCAGTGACATAAATCTGTGGATACATAGAAGGAAGGTAGGGAAAATGAAGTGGATAGTGGTGAAAGAAGCAAGAATAAGAGAACTGGATGGTAAAATAAACAATGCTTATGTTGGAATATTCACATCTCAGTAAGAATAACAAAAAAGTAAAAAAGTTATACAGAACATGGAGAGGAATCTAAAGCTACTGTTCACATATATGAACAAAGCAAAAATCAGGAAAACAGAGACAGGACCATTGAAGGTTGGAGATAGATATGAAAATGAGTCCAAAGATGCCTCTGTATCTGTCAGATGCATAGTAGAGGTTTTTCTTGCAGGAATGGAAGCATTAATCCCCTCTTCCTCAAAGATGACTTCTTCATCCAATCCATGGTTCAACTGTTCCTTTTCTAAGGCTATTCAGGCATAGGATTGGGCATATCGGGCATGGAAAAATTCCCATTCCGCAAGCTTTCATTCTGCCTTTATCACTGCCCGTAATCAATGCAAGCATGTTATCCATGAGGCAAAGCATTCCTCTATTCAAAGTAAGTGCAATAACCTATCCACGACATCAACTGATAGGTCTTTCTAGTTTTTACCTAAGGGTGTAGCAGTTAGTGTTCCTTACTGTGACGCATTCACAGGCCACCCAGGGTTGAGCACATAGGTTCGAATCCTGGTTGCAGCAGTCAGTCCACAATCAACCCAGCTGTTCAATCACCCCTAGGGATTGGTCAATAAATTGAGTACCTGGCTCAGGCTAGGGGATCCTATTTCGTGTTTGGCAGAGTGGTGATGGGAGTGGATGAAGGGAGCAAGTATGGATATGTACACACACACACACACACACATATATATATATATTTTATATTTTATTTTTATTATACTTTGTCGCTGTCTCCCGCGTTTGCAAGGTAGCGCAAGGAAACAGATGAAAGAAATGGCCCAACCCCCCCATACACATGTATATACATACGTCCACACACGCAAATATACATACCTACACAGGCTTTCCATGGTTTACCCCAGACGCTTCACATGCCTTGATTCAATCCACTGACAGCACGTCAACCCCGGTATACCACATCGCTCCAATTCACTCTATTCCTTGCCCTCCTTTCACCCTCCTGCATGTTCAGGCCCCGATCATACAAAATCTTTTTCACTCCATCTTTCCACCTCCAATTTGGTCTCCCACTTCTCCTCGTTCCCTCCACCTCCGACACATATATCCTCTTGGTCAATCTTTCCTCACTCATTCTCTCCATGTGCCCAAACCACTTCAAAACACCCTCTTCTGCTCTCTCAACCACGCTCTTTTTATTTCCACACATCTCTCTTACCCTTACGTTACTCACTCGATCAAACCACCTCACACCACACATTGTCCTCAAACATCTCATTTCCAGCACATCCATCCTCCTGCGCACAACTCTATCCATAGCCCACGTCTCGCAACCATACAACATTGTTGGAACCACTACTCCTTCAAACATACCCATTTTTGCTTTCCGAGATAATGTTCTCGACTTCCACACATTCTTCAAGGCCCCCAGGATTTTCGCCCCCTCCCCCACCCTATGATCCACTTCCGCTTCCATGGTTCCATCCGCTGCCAGATCCACTCCCAGATATCTAAAACACTTCACTTCCTCCAGTTTTACTCCATTCAAACTCACCTCCCAATTGACTTGACCCTCAACCCTACTGTACCTAATAACCTTGCTCTTATTCACATTTACTCCAGATCCATAAATGCTACATACAAATCCATTTGCTTTTCTAAGTATTTCTCACATACATTCTTCAAAGCAAACACCTGATCCACACATCCTCTACCACTTCTGAAACCACACTGCTCTTCCCCAATCTGATGCTCTGTACATGCCTTCACCCTCTCAATCAATACCCTCCCATATAATTTACCAGGAATACTCAACAGACTTATACCTCTGTAATTTGAGCACTCACTCTTATCCCCTTTGCCTTTGTACAATGGCATATATATATATATATATATATATATATATATATATATATATATATATATATCCCTGGGGATAGGGGATTAAGAATACTTCCCACGTATTCCCTGCGTGTCGTAGAAGGCGACTAAAAGGGGAGGGAGCGGGGGGCTGGAAATCCTCCCCTCTCGTTTTTTTTTTTTTTTTTTTTTTTTTTTTTTTTTTTTAAATTTTCCAAAAGAAGGAACAGAGGGGGCCAGTTGAGGATATTCCAAAAAAGGCCCAGTCCTCTGTTCTTAGCGCTACCTCGCTAACGCGGGAAATGGCGAATAGTTTAAAAGAAAAAGAAAAAGATATATATATATATATATATATGGGAGCGGGGGGCTGGAAATCCTCCCCTCTCATTTTTAATTTTCCAAAAGAAGGAACAGACAAGTAAGGCTAAAGTGAGGATATTTCCTCAAAGGCTCAGTCCTCTGTTCTTAACACTACCTCGCTAACGTGGGAAATGGCAAATAGTATGAAAAAAAAAATATATATATATATATATTTTTTTTTTTTTTTTTTTTTTTTTTTGCTTTGTCGCTGTCTCCCGCGTTTGCGAGGTAGCGCAAGGAAACAGACGAAAGAAATGGCACAACCCACCCCCATACACATGCCTTGATTCAATCCACTGACAGCACGTCAACCCCGGTATACCACATCGCTCCAATTCACTGTATTCTTTGCCCTCCTTTCACCCTCCTGCATGTTCAGGCCCCGATCACACAAAATCTTTTTCACTCCATCTTTCCACCTCCAATTTGGTCTCCCTCTTCTCCTCGTTCCCTCCACCTCCGACACATATATCCTCTTGGTCAATCTTTCCTCACTCATTCTCTCCATGTGACCAAACCATTTCAAAACACCCTCTTCTGCTCTCTCAACCACGCTCTTTTTATTTCCACACATCTCTCTTACCCTTACGTTACTTACTCGATCAAACCACCTCACGCCACACATTGTCCTCAAACATCTCATTTCCAGCACATCCATCCTCCTGCGCACAACTCTATCCATAGTCCACGCCTCACAACCATACAACATTGTTGGAACCACTATTCCTTCAAACATACCCATTTTTGCTTTCCGAGATAATGTTCTCGACCCACACATTCTTCAAGGCTCCCAGAATTTTCGCCCCCTCCCCCACCCTATGATCCACTTCCGCTTCCATGGTTCCATCCACTGCCAGATCCACTCCCAGATATCTAAAACACTTCACTTCCTCCAGTTTTTCTCCATTCAAACTCACCTCCCAATTGACTTAACCCTCAACCCTACTGTACCTAATAACCTTGCTCTTATTCACATTTACTCTTAACTTTCTTCTTTCACACACTTTACCAAACTCAGTCACCAGCTTCTGCAGTTTCTCACATGAATCAGCCACTAGCGCTGTATCATCAGCGAACAACAACTGACTCACTTCCCAAGCTCTCTCATCCCCAACAGACTTCATACTTGCCCCTCTTTCCAAAACTCTTGCATTTACCTCCCTAACAACCCCATCCATAAACAAATTAAACAACCATGGAGACATCACACACCCCTGCCGCAAACCTACATTCACTGAGAACCAATCACTTTCCTCTCTTCCTACACGTACACA
The DNA here is from genome assembly GCF_036320965.1 of Panulirus ornatus. Lineage (NCBI taxonomy): Eukaryota > Metazoa > Arthropoda > Malacostraca > Decapoda > Palinuridae > Panulirus > Panulirus ornatus. Next base: position 20,539,328 of record NC_092228.1, read on the forward strand.
TGCCTTACATCCTCGATAAAAACTTTTCACTGCTTCGAACAACTTGCCTCCCACACCATATATTCTTAATACCTTCCACAGAGCATCTCTATCAACTCTATCATATGCCTTCTCCAGATCCATAAATGCTACATACAAATCCATTTGCTTTTCTAAGTATTTCTCACATACATTCTTCAAAGCAAACACCTGATCCGCACATCCTCTACCACTTCTGAAACCACACTGCTCTTCCCCAATCTGATGCTCTGTACATGCCTTCACCCTCTCAATCAATACCCTCCCATATAATTTACCAGGAATACTCAACAAACTTATACCTCTGTAATTTGAGCACTCACTCTTATCCCCTTTGCCTTTGTACAATGGCACTATGCACGCATTCCGCCAATCCTCAGGCACCTCACCATGAGTCATACATACATTAAATAACCTTACCAACCAGTCAACAATACAGTCACCCCCTTTTTTTTATAAATTCCACTGCAATACCATCCAAACCTGCTGCCTTGCCGGCTTTCATCTTCCGCAAAGCTTTCACTACCTCTTCTCTGTTTACCAAATCATTTTCCCTAACCCTCTCACTTTGCACACCACCTCGACCAAAACACCCTATATCTGCCACTCTATATATATATATATATATATATATATATACAAACAAAGTGCATAGGAACGTTCACCTTCATAGAACATACAAACCTCCAACAGCCAGGATCAAATGCAGGACCCATGTGTAACTGGTGGGAAGGAAACAGACGAAAGAATGGCCCAAACCCATCCACATACACATGTATGTGGGGATAGGGGAGAAAGAATACTTCCCACATATTCCCTGCATGTCATAGAAGGTGACTAAAGGCTGGCGGAAACCCTCCCCTCCTTGTATTTAACTTTCTAAAAGGGGAAACAGATATATACAGGTACACCTCTGAATTTCCAGCAGCTGATGGTTCGGTACCTCCTTTAGTCTAGATAAACTTACATGAGTGAATTTGAAATTACCGCGGCCACCAGACTAGTTTACTGGGCGGCCACAGATGGCATTGTGTGTAGGACGTGCTTATTTACATTCTTTACACTGCACTTGGTGGTGATACCGCAATTCTGCGAGATTCGTAGCTTATTTTGCTTAGAATTAACCCTAGCTATGGCTTCTAAGACATATAAGAGTGTCATTTGTGGCATCAAACATAAACACCAGTTCATATCGATCCAAGATAAAGTAGAACTGTTGTAAAAACGGACCATGGTGTTTCGGTGCATAAGCTGTGTGACATCTCCATATATACACATGTACATACTCATACATGTTGCCTTCATCCATTCCCATCGCCACCCCACCGCACATAAAATAGCACCCCTTTCCCCCCACATGTGCACGAGGTAGCACTAGGAAAAGACAACAAAGGCCACATTCATTCACTCAGTCTCTATCTGCCATGTATAATACACCGAAACCACAGCTCCCTTTCCACATCCAGGCCCAACAAAACTTTCCATGGTTTACCCCAGATGCTTCACATGCCCTGGTTCAATCCATTGACAGCACGTCGACTCCAGTATACCACATTGTTCCAAATCATTCTATTCCTTGCACTCCTTTCACCCTCCTGTATGTTCAGGTCCTGATCGCTCAAAATCTTTTTCACTCCATCCTTCCACCTCCAATTTGGTTTCCCACTTCACCTCGTTCCCTCCAACTTTGTCAATCTTTCCTCACTCATTCTCTTCATGTGACCAAACCATTTCAATACACTCTCTTCTGCTCTCTTAACCACACTCTTTTTATTACCACACATCTCTCTTACCGTTTAATTACTTACTCAATCAAACCACCGCACGCCACATATTGTCCTCAAACATCTCATATCCAACACATCCACCCTCCTCTGCACAAACCTAACTATAGCCCATGTCTCACAACCATATAAAATTGTTAAAACCACTATTCTTTCAAACATACCCATTTTTGCTCTCTGAGATAACATACTCACCTTCCACACTTTCTTCAACACTCCCAGAACTTTTGCCCCCTCCCCCACCCTATGATTCACTTCTGCTTCCATAGTTCCATCCACTGCCAAATCCACTCCCAGATATCTAAAACACTTCACTTCCTCCAGTTTTTCTCCATTCAAACCTACCTCCCAATTGACTTGTCCCTCAACCCTACTGTACCTAACATCCTTGCTCTTATTCACATTTACTGTCAGCTTTCTTCTTTCACACACTTTACCAAACTCAGTCACCAGCTTCTTCAGTTTCTCACATGAATCAGCCACCAGCACTGTATCATCAGCGAACAATAACTGACTCACTTCCCAAGCTCTCTCATCCACAACAGAGGAGACTTGTGTGAGGAAGTACCAGGAGAGACTGAGTACAGAATGGAGAACAAAGGACGTAAGGGGAGTGCGAGAGGAAAAGGGATGTATTTAGGGAAGCAGTGATGGCTTGCGCAAAAGATGCTTGTGGCATGAGAAGCGTAGGAGGTGGGTTGATTAGAAAGGGTAGTTAGTGGTGGGTTGAAGAAGTAAGATTATTAGTGAAAGAGAAGAGAGAGGCATTTGGACAATTTTTGCAGGGAAAAAATGCAAATGAGTGGGTGATGTATAAAAGAAAGAGGCAGGAGGTCAAGAGAAAGGTGCAAGAGGTGAAAAAGAGGGCAAATGAGAGTTGGGGTGAGAAAGTATTATTAAATTTTAGGGAGAATAAAAAGATGTTTTGGAAGGAGGTAAATAAAGTGCAAAAGACAAGGGAGCAAATGGGAACTTCAGTGAAGGGGGCTAATGGGGAGGTGATAACAAGTAGTGGTGATGTGAGAAGGAGATGGAGTGAGTATTTTGAAGGTTTGTTGAATGTGTTTGATGATAGAGTGGCAGATATAGGGTGTTTTGGTCGAGGTGGTGTGCAAAGTGAGAGGGTTAGGAAAAATGATTTGGTAAACAGAGGAGGTAGTAAAAGCTTTGCGGAAGATGAAAGCCAGCAAGGCAGCAGGTCTGGATGCTATTGCAGTGGAATTTATTAAAAAAGGGGGTGACTGTATTGTTGACTGGTTGGTAAGGTTATTTAATGTATGTATGATTCATGGTGAGGTGCCTGAGGATTGGCGAAATGCTTGCATAGTGCCATTGTACAAAGGCAAGGGGGATAAGAGTGAGTGCTCAAATTACAGAGGTATAAGTTTGTTGAGTATTCCTGGTAAATTATATGGGAGGGTATTGATTGAGAGGGTGAAGGCATGTACAGAGCATCAGATTGGGGAAGAGCAGTGTGGTTTCAGAAGTGGTAGAGGATGTGTGGATCAGGTGTTTGCTTTGAAGAATGTATGTGAGAAATGCTTAGAAAAGCAAATGGATTTGTATGTAGCATTTATGGATCTGGAGAAGGCATATGATAGAGTTGATAGAGATGCTCTGTGGAAGGTATTAAGAATATATGGTGTGGGAGACAAGTTGCTAGAAGCAGTGAAAAGTTTTTATCGAGGATGTAAGGCATGTGTACATGTAGGAAGAGAGGAAAGTGATTTGTTCTCAGTGAATGTGGGTTTGCGGCAGGGGTGTGTGATATCTCCATGGTTGTTTAATTTATTTATGGATGGGGTTGTTAGGGAGGTGAATGCAAGAGTTTTGGAAAGAGGGGCAAGTATGCAGTCTGTTGTGGATGAGAGAGCTTGGGAAGTGTCAGTTGTTGTTCGCTAATGATACAGTGCTGGTGGCTGATTCATGTGAGAAACTGCAGAAGCTGGTGACTGAGTTTGGTAAAGTGTGTGAAAGAAGAAAGTTGAGAGTAAATGTGAATAAGAGCAAGGTTATTAGGTACAGAAGGGTTGAGGGTCAAGTCAATTGGGAGGTAAGTCTGAATGGAGAAAAACTGGAGGAAGTAAAGTGTTTTAGATATCTGGGAGTGGATTTGGCAGCGGATGGAACCATGGAAGCGGAAGTGAATCATAGGGTGGGGGAGGGGGCGAAAATTCTGGGAGCCTTGAAGAATATGTGGAAGTCGAGAACATTATCTCAGAAAGCAAAAATGGGTATGTTTGAAGGAATAGTGGTTCCAACAATGTTGTATGGTTGCTAGGCATGGGCTATGGATAGAGTTGTGCGCAGGAGAGTGGATGTGCTGGAAATGAGATGTTTGAGGACAATGTGTGGTGTGAGGTGGTTTGATCGAGTAAGCAATGTACGGGTAAGAGAGATGTGTGGTAATAAAAAGAGTGTGGTTGAGGGAGCAGAAGAGGGCGTTTTGAAATGGTTTGGTCACATGGAGAGAATGAGTAAGGAAAGATTGACCAAGAGGATATATGTGTCAGAGGTGGAGGGAACGAGGAGAAGTGGGAGACCAAATTGGAGGTGGAAAGATGAAGTGAAAAAGATTTTGAGTGATCGGGACCTGAACATGCAGGAGTGTAAAAGGCGGGCAAGGAATAGAGTGAATTGGAACGATGTAGTATACCAGGGTCGACGTGCTGTCAATGGATTGAACCAGGGCATGTGAAGCGTCTGGGTAAACCATGGAAAGTTCTGTGGGGCCTGGATATGGAAAGGGAGCTGTGGTTTCAGTGCATTATTACATGGCAGCTAGAGACTGAGTGTGAACGAATGGGGCCTTTGTTGTCTTTTCCTAGCACTACCTCGCACACATGAGGGGGGAGGGGGTTGTTATTACATTTGTGGTGAGGTGACGATGGGAATGAATAAAGGCAGACAGTATGAATTATGTACATGTGTATATATGTATATGTCTGTGTGTGTATATATATATGAATATGTTGAGATGTATAGGTATGTATGTTTGCGTGTGTGGACGTGTATGTATATACATGAGTATGTGGGTGGGTTGGGCCATTCTTTCGTCTGTTTCCTTGCGCTACCTTGCAAACGCAGGAGACAGCGACAAAGCAAAATAAATAATAAATAAATAATTTTTTTTTTTTTTGCCGCTGTCTCCCGCGTTTGCGAGATAGCGCAAGGAAACAGAGGAAAGAAATGGCCCAACCCACCCCCATACACATGTATATACATACACATCCTCACACGCAAATATACATACCCATACATCTCAATGTGCACATATATATACACACACAGACATATATACATATATACACATGCACACATTTCACACTGTCTGCCTTTATTCATTCCCATTGCCACCTCGCCCAACATGGAAAAACATCCCCCTCCCCCTCATGTGTGCAAGGTAGCGCTAGGAAAAGCGCTCCTTCCAAAGTGCGTAAGACAAGGGAACAAATGGGAACTTCAGTGAAGGGAGCTAATGGGGAGGTGATAACAAGTAGTGGTGATGTGAGAAGGAGGTGGAGTGAGTATTTTCAAGTTTTGTTGAATGTGTTTGATGATAGAGTGGCAGATATAGGGTGTTTTGGTCGAGGTGGTGTGCAAAGTGAGAGGGTTAGTGAAAATGCTTTGGTAAACAGAGAAGAGGTGGTAAAAGCTTTGCGGAAGATGAAAGCCAGCAAGGCAGCGGGTTTGGATGGTATTGCAGTGGAATTTATAAAAAAAAAGGGGGTGACTGTGTTGTTGACTGGTTGGTAAGGTTATTCAATGTATGTATGATTCATGGTGAGGTGCCTGAGGATTGGCAGAATGCTTGCATAGTGCCATTGTACAAAGGCAAAGGGGATAAGAGTGAGTGCTCAAATTACAGAGGTATAAGTTTGTTGAGTATTCCTGGTAAATTATATGGGAGGGTATTGATTGAGAGGGTGAAGGCATGTACAGAGCATCAGATTGGGGAAGAGCAGTGTGGTTTCAGAAGTGGTAGAGGATGTGTGGATCAGGTGTTTGCTTTGAGGAATGTATGTGAGAAATACTTAAAAAAGCAAATGGATTTGTATGTAGCATTTATGGATCTGGAGAAGGCATATGTTAGAGTTGATAGAGATGCTCTGTGGAAGGTATTAAGAATATATGGTGTGGGAGGCATGTTGTTAGAAGCAGTGAAAAGTTTTTATCGAGGATGTAAGGCATGTGTACGTGTAGGAAAAGAGGAAAGTGATTGGTTCTGAGTGAATGTAGGTTTGCGACAGGGGTGTGTGATGTCTCCCTGGTTGTTTGATTTGTTTATGGATGGGGTTGTTAGGGAGGTGAATGTAAGAGTTTTGGAAAGAGGGGCAAGTATGAAGTCTGTTGTGGATGAGAGAGCTTGGGAAGTGAGTCAGTTGTTGTTCGCTGATGATACAGCGCTAGTGGCTGATTCATGTGAGAAACTGCAGAAGCTGGTGACTGAGTTTGGTAAAGTGTGTGAAAGAAGAAAGTTGAGAGTAAATGTGAATAAGAGCAAGGTAATTAGGTACAGTAGGGTTGAGGGTCAAGTCAATTGGGAGGTAAGTTTGAATGGAGAAAAACTGGAGGAAGTAAAGTGTTTTAGATATCTGGGAGTGGATTTGGCAGCGGATGGAACCATGGAAGCGGAAGTGGATCATAGGGTGGGGGAGGGGGCAAAAATTCTGGGAGCGTTGAAGAATGTGTGGAAGTCGAGAACATTATCTCAGAAAGCAAAAATGGGTGTGTTTGAAGGAATAGTGTTTTGAACAATGTTGTATGGTTGTGAGGCGTGGGCTATGGATAGAGTTGTGCGCAGGAGGGTGGATGTGCTGGAAATGAGATGTTTGAGGACAATATGTGATGTGAGGTGGTTTGATCGAGTAAGTAATGTAAGGGTAAGAGAGATGTGTGGTAATAAAAAGCGTGTGGTTGAGAGAGCAGAAGAGGGTGTTTTGAAATGGTTTGGTCACATGGAGAGAATGAGTGAGGAAAGATTGACAAAGAGGATATATGTGTCAGAGGTGGAGGGAACGAGGAAAAGTGGGAGACCACATTGGAGGTGGAAAGATGGAGTGAAAAAGATTTTGAGTGATTGGCGCCTGAACATGCAGGAGGGTGAAAGGCGTGCAAGGAATAGAGTGAATTGAAACGATGTGGTATACCGGGGTCGACGTGCTGTCAATGGATTGAACCAGGGCATGTGAAGCGTCTGGGGTAAACCATTGAAAGTTTTGTGTGGCCTGGATGTGGAAAGGGAGCTGTGGTTTCTGTGCATTATTACATGACAGCTAGAGACCGAGTGTGAACGAATGGGGCCTTTGTTGTCTTTTCCTAGCGCTACCTCGCACACATGAGGGGGAGGGGGATGTTATTTCATGTGTGGCAAGGTGGCGATGGGAACGAATAAAGGCAGACAGTATGAATTATGTACATGTGTATATATGTATATGTCTGTGTGTGTACATATATACGTATATGTTGAGATGTATAGGTATGTATATTTGTGTGTGTGGACTTGTATGTATATACATTTGTATGTGGGTGGGTTGGGCCATTCTTTCATCTGTTTCCTTGCGCTACCTCACTAATGCGGGAGACAGCGACAAAGCAAAATAGATATAAATGAAAAAAATATATATATATCAATTAATTAATTATTTGCTTTATTATACTTAGTTGCTGTCTCACACGTTAGCGAGGTAGCGCAAGGAAACAGTTGAAAGAATGGCCCAACCCACCCACATACACATGTAATACACACATAAACACACACACACACACACACACACATATATACCTGTACATTTCAACGTATACATACATATACATACCCAGATATATACATGTAAAAACATGTACATTTTCATACTTGCTGCCTTCTTCCAGTCCCGTCGCCACCCCACCACACATGAAATAGCACACCCCTCCCCCCACGTGTGCACGAGGTAGCACTAGGAAAAGACAGCAAAGGTCACATTCGTTCATACTCAGTCTTTAGCTGTCATGTCTAGTGCACCAAAAGCACAGCTCCCTTTCCACATCCAGGCCCCAGAAAACTTTCCATGGTTTACCCCAGATGCTTCACATGCCCTGATTTAATCCATCGACAGCATGTCGACCCTGGTATACCACATCGTTCCAATTCACTCTATTCCTTGGATGCCTTTCACCCTCCTGTATGTTCAGGCTCCGATAGCTCAAAATCTTTTTCACTCCATCCTTCCACCTTCAATTTGGTCTCCACTTCACCTTGTTCCCACCACCTATGACGCATATATCCTTTTTGTCAATATTTCCTCACTCATTCTCTCCGTGTGACCAAACCACTTCAGTACACCCTCTTCAGCTCTCTCAACCACACTCTTTTTATTACCACACATCTCTTTTACTGTTTAATTACTTACTTGATCAAACCACCTCACACCACATATTGTCCTCAAACATCTCATTTCCAACACATCCACCCTCCTCCACACAACCCTATCTATAGCCCATGCCTTGCAACCATATAACATTGTTGGAACCACTATTCTTCAAACATACCTACTCCTGCTCGCCGAGATAACTTCTCGTCTTCCATACATTCTTCACCATTCCCAGAGCCTTTGTCCCCTCCCCCCCTGTGACTCACTTCCTCTTCCATGGTTCCATTCACTGCTAAATCCACTCCCAGATATCTAAAGTACTTCATTTCCTCCAGCCTTTCTCCATTCAAACCCACCTTCCAATTGACTTGTCCCTCAACCATACCAAACCCATCAATCCTGCTCCCATTCACATTCACTCCCAGCTTTCCTCTTTCACACACTTTGCCAAACTCAGTCACCAGCTTCTGCAGTGATATAGCCACCAGCACTATATCATCAGTGAACAACAACTGACTCACCTCCCAAGCCCTCTCGTCCACAACAGACAGCACACTCCCCCCCCCCTCCTCCAAAACTCTTGCATTCACCTCCCTAACAATCCCAACCACAAACAAATTAAACAACCATGGAGACATCACGCACCTCTGCCAAAAACCAACATTCGCTGGAAACCAATCACTTTCTTCTCTGCTATTTCCTGTGTGGTGTTGTGGTGACAGGAATGGATGAAGGCAAAAAGTATAAATGTGTACATGTGTATATATGTATGTCCATGTATGTGTATGTATGTGTATGTTGAAATGTATATGTACGTATATCTGCGTGTGTGTGGGCGTTTATGTATATACATGTGTATGTGGGTGGGTTGGGCCGTTCCTCATCTGTTTCCTAGCGCTACCTCGCTGACGCAGGAAACAGCGATTAAGTATAATTGAATAGATAGTTTGATATATACACACACACACACACAGACACACACACACACACACACACACACACACTCACACACAAGGGGTCCTTGACTTATGATCAGGTTATGATCCTGACCCTGTTCATAAGTTGAACTGTTTGTAATGTGGAAAAATAAAGAAATGCATAATGATAGAATTAATACTCATACCTGACTGTAATAATGTATTAGATGTTGTGTTCAGAAATAAATATAGTTGATAGTTAGTTATATTAAGCAACATGTAATGAAAATAGATCCTCATTTAAGTAGTTCCATGGTTCATAAGTAATTGATTTTACATCAGGCTAGGAATCAGATATTTTTTGAAGCTTCTATGTAAGTATAGATGTTCTTTTGTAATACATTCAGGAACCTCCTTTATTACAGAAGGAACTCATGGATAGGAAATGATTAAGTATTCCAACCTGCTTCCTGCCCCAGGAGTCCCTCCTCACTTTATGTGGCTCATACACCCAGGAGCTGGCCACGTCCACTGATCAGGACCCCTGGTCATAAATTGCTGTGATTTGTATGTGTTTGTGTGTAGAGAGTGCAGGGCAATTAAATAGTAAGTGCTTGGTGTCTTCTTTATGGTAATTGCATTGTGGGAATAAAGAATCTTGAGATATGTTGAAAGAGTGTTTGCAGTGTTGTAGTGATGGATGATATCGAGAGTGTATATGGGAGAGAGTGACTCATGTTTGTTTGGGGACTGTGGCTTTAGAAGGGTGTATTTCTGGCAGGTTGAAGTTTAAGAATGTATTGGGAGGTAGGTTGTTTATTTTTCTCAGGTCATATCAGTGAGTATGTGTTTTGTCAATGCTATATTTGTTGATTGTATAAGGGGTCAGTGAGTAAAGGTTAGTGCAGTATGAAGCAGGTATAAGCTTTTTATTTCTTCATGATGTTTGGTGTTTAATATAGAATATCCTGGATGGGAAGGGTTTAGTGCTTTTGCATAGAGTTGTGTGCCAAACATGTTGAGGTAGGACTGAAATGGGATGATCTTTCTTTCATTGTGAAGGTGTCGAGTGTTTGCGGTTTCTAAACATTCTGTGATAGTTTCAAGTTCACTGTTTTGTTATATTTACCTTTGAGTGATCGGGGCCCGAATATACAGGAGGGTGAAAGGCGTGCAAGGAATATAGTGAATTGGAACTATGTGGTATATTGAGGGTTCACATGCTGTCAGTGGATTGAACCAGGGCATGTGAAGCATCTGGGGTAAACCATGGAAAGGTCTGTGGGGCCTGGATGTGGAAATGGAGCTGTGGTTTCGATGCATAACACATAACAGCTAGATACTGAGTGTGAACGAATGTAGCCTTTTCCATCTGTTCCTGATGCTGCCTTGCTGGAGGAGGAGGAGGGGGGTGGGGTGGATGCTATTTCATGTGTGGCAGGGTGGCGACAGGAATGGATGAAGGCAACAAGTATGGATATGTACGTGTGTATATATATGTATATGTCTGTGTAGGTATATGTATGTATACATTGAAATGTATATGTATGTATATGTGTGTGTGTGGGTGTTTGTGTATATACATGTGTATGTGGGTGGGTTGGGCCATTCCTCGTCTGTTTCCTTGTGCTACCTTGCTAACACGGGAGATGGTGGTTAAGTTTAATGATAATCATAATAATAACCTTTGAGAGGGCGGAAGACAAGACAGGTGATGTATAGTTTCAAGTGGAGCTGATGAATTGTTTGTAGAGAATGTTGAGGGAATTTTTTGGCCAAATCTGATGCAGGTTAGTGTACTGAGGCCATTTTATGTGTTTCTTGCTTTTGTTTTGATGTTACTGGTATGGGTCACTCCCATACCATGTGAACCATATGTGATGCATGGAATGTCTGGTGATTTGTTCTTTGGGAGTGACTGTCCATTCAGAAAAGTGGAAATGCAGTAGCCACTCAGACAGGAATTCCCAAATCCCCATCATAAATCCCTTCACCTTCAGCAGAATCATGTGACAAACATCACAGAATGCACACTGTCACTCTTCACAAACAGAAGCCCAGCTACAGATGGAATATTTTGCATCTCAACACCTCTGGCATTAGAAATAATAATACAAAAATAAGCATCCAACTTATAAAACACAACACCCACATAACCCTCATCCAAGAAACAATACTTGCATCCAGATTTACTCTCCCACTTTCCTACAACTACATGACTAAAAGAAATGACAGACAAGGACAAGGACTCATAACACTGGTCCACTAAACTATGCTTTCTCCAACAACATTGACACCAAAGACAGCTCACAGACAATGACAACACTCCAGAAATAAAATCCACAACCCCCACAGAAACACTCCCCAACAGCAGAACCTCACCAACATGCCCACAATCTATCTCTGGAGATTCCATTGCCCACCACTCCTGGCTTTACTGTCACATCCATAATCCCTTAGGTGAAATACTTAGAAATTAGTTGCAACCTCTCAATATCCTCAACCTATGCAATCAGTTAACCAGTCTGCCACCTCCAGCAGCTGACCTTGGCAGACATCACATTCTCCTAACCAACACTGCTCATAAGGACCAACTGGAGTGCCCTACATGAACTATCCTCTGGCCATTTGTCTATCATGATGACACTCCATCAAGCCAGCCCAGTCAACACAACCTCAGAAAAAATTTCACAAATTATAGGAGAGCAGACTAGCCATCATTCATACAGTATATAGAAACAAAAATCCAAAACTTCACTTTATATGATTTCTCATCCCTAGATCTTGCAGTCTTACACTTCATCAATATCACCAACCAAGTGAAAAAAAAATACCACAAGGGCACTGAAAGAAATACAACCTAAACTTCTGACAAGTTTACAAACCTCATGAAACAAAGAAGTCAACTCAGACACAGCCACTCACTGTCAGTAGAAATCAAGATACTATTCCAAACTTAACACCATCACTAACTTAATCACTTAAATACAAACTGAAAGCTAGCACTCTTTCCTCAGTACAGTAAATCACAAGACCCACAATTCTGGCTCAAACAAAAGAAAAATTTACTCTTATTGCACCAGTCCATCCTCAACTCGTGAAGCAATCGTGACCCATTCCAATGAAATCCTTTCGCCCAAAGAAAACACAAACATACTCATGAGGCACAGTAAAAAAATCAACCACAACCCAACTCTTACCTATTGAATAGGAAAGTCATGAAAAACCTAAATAAGTTCTATCCAGAAACAACTACCTACCCACCCTTCATTCCCATTGATAAAAGCAATGCAATTAAAATCTTGAAGAGAAGACCTCAACTGCTACAGGCCTTAGCAACATAATGAATTTTCACATAAATCACTACAGCTTGTTTGCAGTCCGTGCACTTACAGATATTTTCAACTTTAGGCTTCTCAACAAAATCCCCTACATTTGAAACTTGCCAATATAATACCAGTCCTAAAACCCTCCAAACCACCCAGCTCCCTCTCCTCCTACCACCCTGTATCGTTTCTATCCTCAGTATCCAAACTCTTTGGAAAACTAACCCACAACAGAATTCTCTCTCTCTCTCTCTCTCTCTCTCTCTCTCTCTCTCTCTCTCTCTCTCTCTCTCTCTCTCTCTCTCTCTCTCTCTCTCTCTCTCTCTCTCTCTCTCTCTCACACACACACACACAGACACACACATTACTGGTTGCAATAGACATCCAAGCATCTGACATTACCCCTGATATATCCTCACACATGACATTTTTTATACTACCCTCCACAACAATGACAAAAAGTGGTTTGCCAATATCATAGCTGGCCACCATGCAAGTCACTCACAATTCCTCATCTCTAAAGCACTATTTCTACAGTGAAGTTCCCCAGGAGCAGTTCTTTCTCCAACACTTGATAGTCTTTAGCAGCATGACTTCCCACTTACCTCAGGCAAACCTCAACATCAAGCTCCTTTCACATGCAGACAATCTCACTATCACATCACAACACCCAGCCACCACAGTAGTAACATCAAATATGCTGGAACACATTACAGAATTGGAACAACGGCTCATCATGAATGAAAATGTCTGCATCTCCACTCTGTTAAACCTAGACTGACATGGGTCTCACTCACACCCTCCAGTCACTTGTATTAACCAAAGTAGACAAGATATTACAAAGCATAAGAAAACCTTAGCCAATAGTGACATAATTGAGAGACGTCAGTTTTAACTTTATGGAACAGGAAGAACAAGGTTGTGGATTTGATAATAAAACAATAAATGATAGATGAGGATATGAAAAAAAGCATTTAAGGAAAGTAACAAAATTGAACCTGATAAAATTTTACCAAATAATAACAAGGGATGATGTCACTTTAGATCTTACATGTGAAGTAGCACTCTTCATAGACATTGGAATGATTTGAATAAGTACACCAGATCATATCGTTATGAATATAATTAGAACTTACTGCATAGACTTAGAGGAAGAAAGTGCTAAAGCAGTTGTCCATTTTGAAAAGATAAACAAACAAGAATTGAAATGATGAATAGATAAAATTTTCTCGAACTTTTTTCCTCCATATGTGTTCCTGTCCATTTTTCTCTTGAACCTCCTTCTGTCTCTCACTATATTGCCTCCAACTTCTTTCCTTTATTCTATCTTGGTTGTAAGCATGTCTATGTTAGTACTTGTACTTTTTCTGCCAACACTCATTATTATCATTTTCATCCCACAAAGTAGTATTCTTTGTTTTATTTGAAATTTGAACATGCATTTCTCATCCCTCATACACTCTTGGAATTTTTTGTAGCAACAGCTGATTTTGTCTTCTTTTGGGTTTAGTGGATATTTCTGCATTTGTCCTCCAATTTGCAGTTATAGAGAGAAAACAATGGATTTTTCTTATTTGTTGGACTTAGTAGATGCAAGTCTGCATTTGTAACCACATTAGCAATTAGAGGAAGGGGGATTATAATAGAGCTTGAAGAAAAAATTTGAAATGCTGACAAAGAGTTAAAAGAATTTTATTAAAAAGATCAGAGAATAGATGGAGGAAATGTATAAGCATGAAAGAGAATCCAAATTTATTCATTTATGAACAAAATAAAGAACAAAAGAGTTGAGATGTGGTCTGTGAAGCCAAAGAAAAGTCTGTAAATGACCAAGAAGAAATATGCACATTGTATGTAAGTCAGATTTCAATGTATGAAACAAAGAAAATATGGAGGACATGATATTTAGCAATCTGACAGAAATATAATCACAGATGTTTAAGTAAATCCACAGGATGTGATGATAGCGATTGATGAAGTCAAAGAAAATGTAGCTGTGGGACAAGATGGAATTCAAGCTATTTTCTTTAAGAAATACAAAAGATGTCAGATGCAAAATTGATGAGGTCAAATGTTGATGCAGAGCCTAGTGGCACTGTAGCATTAATTCACAAAATAGCTCATGTGTTAGCAACTCACTAAGGGGGATCTAAGCTTCTGATAAAACAATAAAGATATACATTTGACTTCATAGGTAATGAAAGCTTTCATTTACTAATGAACCCTTTAATATGAATTGACATTTATTGCCCTAAGTCTATCAACATCTATAGACATATACAATATCTTCTTTTTGAGAATTCCTGCCACATAATTTTCAAGGCTACTTTGTGGGTAGGGGGATACATGTGCATACCAAATGCTTTTACACGACAGTCACTCACAGTTACTATGCAGGTATGACAGGGAAGGGAAATGCACAGTTTTTTAATGTTGCCAACATTTGCCAATTACTGCTGCTGTATGTACAATATTTATTTATTCATTTATTATACTTTGTCGCTGTCTCCTGTGTTAGTGAGTTAGCGCAAGGAAACAGACGAAAGAATAGCCCAACCCACCCACATACACATGTACATACATAAATGCCCACACACACACTTATATACATACCTATACATTTCAATGTATGCATACATATACATACACAGACATATACATATATACACATTTACATATTCATACATGCTGCCTTCATCCATTCCCATCGCCACCCCGCCACACATGAAATGGCACCCCCCTTCCCCGCACACGTGCGAGGTAGTGCTAGGAAAAGACAACAAAGGCCGCATTCGTTCAAATTCAGTCTCTAGCTGTCATGTGTAATGCACCGAAACCACAGCTCCCTTTCCACATCCAGGCCCCACACAACTTTCCACGGTTTACCCCAGATGCTTTACATGCCTTGTTTCAATCCATTGACAGCATGTTGACCTTGGTATACCCATTGTACCAATTCACTATGTCTTGCACGCCTTTCACCCTCCTGTATATTCAGGCCCCGATTGGTCAAAATGTTATTCACTCCGTTCTTCCACCTCCTATTTGGTCTTCCACTTCTCTTTGTTCCCTCCACCTCTGACACATATATCCTTTTTGTCAATCTTTCCTCACTCATTCTTTTCATGTGACGAAACCATTTAAATACACCCTCTTCTGCTCTCTCAACCACTCTCTTTTTATTACCACACATCTTTCTTACCGTTTCATTACTTACTCGATCAAACCACCTCATTTTCAACACATCCACCCTCCTCTGCACAACCCTATCTATAGCCCATGCCTTGCGACCATATGACATTGTTGGAACCACTATTCCTTCAAACATACCCATTTTTGCTCTTTGAGATAACATTCTCGCCTTCCACACATTCTTCATGTACAATATATCTGTAAATATTATTGATAAAGTTACTAGAAAATATGTTTGTAAATTAGTATTTTTGTAGAGTAATCAAAGCAACATAACAGTCTGTTCATAAATAAGAACGGTAGAAAATATAGATATTGAGACATACATGAGAGTATCACTGTCCACTCATATCACTCATAGCAGTGGAGTGATAGCCCTTCTGTGAGTATTACAAGGCTAGATTTACCTTTATGCTGTTTATCTCTAATTTTGTAAGGACATAAACATCTGTAAGGGTACAAAATCGTTTTAATATACAAGAAAGAAAGAGAAAAAATAAAACTAGAGTTGAAATACATAACAACTCATCAGCAATAACATGAATTTTCACTGGGCAAAAGTACACAGACTTTGTTATTAGCTCACTACATAAATATGAAGCTCTCCTGTAAGGAATTAGAATGAACATTAATATCTTCTCCAGGATTGGTTTGTCTCGTGAGCAATGAGAGATGTCCAAGACCCTCAGGAGAGGTATCTCAGAGTTCCTAACTCCCTACTGTACTGGTGATTCATATGCCCTTTACCCAACATTAATCACCTTCTGGGTAGTTAATGATTTGTCTCAGCATAGGTCTGCCTTCGAACCAGTCAGCAACCTCCACTCAGTGATGATATCATTGTCCCCAAGTTATTGGTTGAAATTCATTACATTACTTTGCAGACATGATGGCTGATTTGTGGCTAGCTAGCTGCTTCCATCCTAAGATGGATTGCATATTTTTTTATTTAGCTAGGACTATGGGTACTATATAATTGACTGATACAATACAGTATTTATATTATAGAAGTTAGTGTTCATAAATACTTCTAAGAAGAGATATGCACTCTTGGTATTCCTGCATAAGATGTGTAAAGAGGGTTTAGTGTATGGTAAGTTATTTCATATGTAGCTTTCTATCTTATACTAGTCACATGGCAGTCTCTTCACTGTTTGCATAGATCATATATACTCTCTACTTCCTACACAATTTTTTTGTTTTGTTTAATTTTTTTTCTTTTCAAGTGAAGGCATTCAGTTTATGGAACACTTCCAGAGGAAGTGCACAGGGAAAGGAACTAGAGAGGTATTGTTCCAGAGTAACAATACTGATTCAAAGCTTAGCGTTGTGATGCATTGTGTCAAATATCACTTAGTCAAGCCTCCTCCGTTAGGGTTCTCTCCTCATTGACCTTGACTGGTGTTTCAGTAGATGAGACTTCCTTAGCATGATCCTAGAGGAAGGGAGTTTCCTTTTCATTGACAAATTTTCCTATAGGGTTGTTAGTACTGGGGGGCAACTTTTAGACAAAGTTCAACCCCTAAGTCTGAGTGTGTAGATTGGATCATTTGTCCCACTTATCTGGCAGTTCCACACCTCAACCATTGCTGCAGAGTGAATCATTGGGTGACCATGGACACATGAAGGGCACAAACAGATAGTAACCTTTAGAAGGGCCAAGCTCTATATATAAAGGAATTTTTTTTTTTTTCTTTTTCGCTGTCTCCCGCATTTGCGAGGTAGCGCAAGGAAACAGATGAAAGAAATGGCCCAACCCACCCCGATACACATGTATATACATACGTCCACACACGCAAATATACATACCTACACAGCTTTCCATGGTTTACCCCAGACGCTTCACATGCCCTGATTCAATCCACTGACAGCACGTCAACCCCAGTATACCACATCGATCCAATTCACTCTATTCCTTGCCCTCCTTTCACCCTCCTGCATGTTCAGGCCCCGATCACACAAAATCTTTTTCACTCCATCTTTCCACCTCCAATTTGGTCTCCCACTTCTCCTCATTCCCTCCACCTCCGACACATATATCCTCTTGGTCAATCTTTCCTCACTCATTCTCTCCATGTGCCCAAACCATTTCAAAACACCCTCTTCTGCTCTCTCAACCACACTCTTTTTATTTCCCCACATCTCTTACCCTTACGTTACTTACTCGATCAAACCACCTCACACCACACATTGTCCTCAAACATCTCATTTCCAGCACATCCATCCTCCTGCGCACAACTCTATCCATAGCCCAAGCCTCGCAACCATGTAACATTGTTGGAACCACTATTCCTTCAAACATACCCATTATCTCGGAGATAATGTTCTCGACTTCCACACATTCTTGAAGGCTCCCAGGATTTTCGCCCCCTCCCCCACCCTATGATCCACTTCCGCTTCCATGGTTCCATCTGCTGCCAGATCCACTCCCAGATATCTAAAACACTTTACTTCCTCCAGTTTTTCTCCATTCAAACTTACCTCCCAATTGATTTGACCCTCAACCCTACTGTACCTAATTACCTTGCTCTTATTCACATTTACTCTTAACTTTCTTCTTTCACACACTTTACCAAACTCAGTCACCAGCTTCTGCAGTTTCTCACATGAATCAGCCACCAACGCTGTATCATCAGCGAACAACAACTGACTCACTTCCCAAGCTCTCTCATCCCCAACAGACTTCATACTTGCCCCTCTTTCTAAAACTCTTGCATTCACCTCCCTAACAACCCCATCCATAAACAAATCAAACAACCATGGAGACATCACACACCCCTGCCGCAAACCTACATTCACTGAAAACCAATCACTTTCCTCTCTTCCTACACGTACACATGCCTTACATCCTCGATAAAAACTTTTCACTGCTTCTAACAACTTGCCTACTACACCATATATTCTTAATACCTTCCACAGAGCATCTCTATCAACTCTATCATATGCCTTCTCCAGATCCATAAATGCTACATACAAATCCATTTGCTTTTCTAAGTATTTCTCACATACATTCTTCAAAGCAAACACCTGATCCACACATCCTCTACCACTTCTGAAACCACACTGCTCTTCCCCAATCTGATGCTCTGTACATGCCTTCACCCCCTCAATCAATACCCTCCCATATCATTCACCAGGAATACTCAACAAACTTATACCTCTGTAATTTGAGCACTCACTCTTATCCCCTTTGCCTTTGTACAATGGCACTATGCACGCATTCCCTTTACTTTCGACATGTTGAATTAGTAAAAGTGTATTTCAGCTCCGTAACGAATTAGCCCTGAGAAATTACGCCTTACCTTATGTTTTGGGCAACATGGGGTTTCAAATGCTGTATGGAATGAAGCTACCATATTTGATTTCATTGAAGATGATATCTTCTTTGAGGTAATCTATCCTGAGAAGGTAAGCTATACATATTGCCTACGTCAAGCAAAAAACTTTGGAATACCATTTGGATTGTTCATTTGTCAGCAAAGCAGTGAAAGCTGAAGAAGCTGGTGCACTTGCTGTTATTGTAATGGATAGCAATCCTGAAAATGATGAACTCTATATTGAGATGGTTGATGATAATACCAACCGAAAGCCAAAGATACCAGCAGCCTTTCTCTTAGGGAAAAGCGGCTGATGGTGGTGCTTGCTGTGGTAACATGGAGATGTTATCCCTTCACTCTCAACGCAGCGAGTGATGCTACTACGTTTGTGAATCAAGAACCATTGCAACACAAACTTCGCCAGGTGGTAGAGTGTCCCGCAGTGTATCGAGACAGACTTCCCCAGAACTTTTTTAAAGGGGAAGTAAATGTTTATAGTTGTGTTACTGGAGTGATAGTTTTCATACGTGGTGCTTTGACAAGAAAATAGTGAAATTGGAAAAAAAAATGTAGCTTAGACATTGAAGCTTATTGATACAGTGGTTAAATTGATGAGAACTACTATTGACGTTTGTGTAAATAAATTATACTTTTCCCTTTTCCATAGCCAGAGGTTGAACCATTATGTGACATTCATTTTCTCATTTCATTTCAAGCTAGAAGTTTCAGTTTTCTAAATTATTTCTTACTTTTTTCATATGTATATATATGTATGTGTGTGTGTGTGTGTATATGTGCATGTGTATGTGTATGTATATATATATGTATATATATATATATTATCCCTGGGGATAGGGGTGAAAGAATACTTCCCACGCATTCCTCGCGTGTCGTAGAAGGCGACTAGAGGGGACGGGAGCGGGGTGCCAGAAATCCTCCCCTCCTTGTATTTTTTTAACTTTCTAAAATGGAAAACAGAAGAAGGAGTCACGCAGGGAGTGCTCATCCTCCTCAAAGGCTCAGACTGGGGTGTCTAAATGTGTGTGGATGTAACCAAGATGTGAAAAAAGGAGAGATAGGTAGTATGTTTGAGGAAAGGATATAAAGGAATGTGAGTATTTATAAAGAAGAGCATGTTTTCTGAGGTATATATAGGTTGAAGTTTGATACCCTCTCCAGCTTCTCTTATGCTATTTCAGATGATGTCCTTTCCCAGAACAGCTTGATTATGGGTTTGGAGACAAGATCAAAGTCAAGTGGTTTTGAACCCTGTTGATATAACAGAGTATTTACAAGCTTAAGATTTTTGACAGGAGGTGCCAATCCCTTCTAAGGTTATAGCTCAGTGTGAGTCCACTACCAGATCAGATAGACCATTGTATGTGCTCCATGTATATGATGGGTATATTTTTATAGAAAAAGATAAGTCTTGAACCTTTAATCATCTCCAGGAGATGTAAGAGATAATATAAGCTGTCCATGTCCTTGAGATAGCACCACAGGTATTAAAGTTTAGGGAGGTTGTAATTACCTATTTATTGCTTATTTGTACTACATGAGAGGGAGTTTTACACTCATGAGACCCTATCCCATGAACATTTTCCACTATGATATGATTTTTGAATTTATGGATAATGTTTGCATTAACCATGCCCTCAGTCAGTATTTTTAATTCATCCACTACTCTTATACTATAAAAGTACTTTACATCTTTTTTAGAAGTTACATGTTTAATTTCATGATATCTCCTGTGGTTGCTCTATCCCTTTATCTCAGAGAATTGTTCACTGTCCACATTCTCTGTTTTAAAGACTTCAAGATTTTATCAGAGCACTCTTCGTTCTTCTTTCTTCCAAGATGAGTAAATCTAAGCATTTCATCTTCCCAGTAACTTGGCTCTCTTAATTCTGGTACCATGTTTTTTGCCCTCCTCTGGACTTTATGGACTTTATTATCTCCAAGTGCTTCTTTAGGTGTTATGACCAAACTTGGGAAGCATGTTATAGTTTTGGCCTTACATAGAATATGAATAGCTTCCTTAAATTTTTTTCCTATCTATATACTTGATAGCTGTTTTGATAGTTGCCAGGAGACAGTTTGTCTCCTGTACCATTTTCCTAATGTTGGACTCTGGCAGCAAGTTACGCACAATGTTGAGTCCCAAGCCCTTCTCACACAAAGAATCCTGAAGCTTATCTCCAGCTAGATAATGATCATGTATAGGCCTTCTTTCACTTTTTCTCATCCCCATTACTTTTGCATGGTTAGAATTTCATCAGTTTATTAAATCAACTTTAGAGTGTTTTGGTCTCTTTGTAAGTTTATGCAATCCTCCACTCTTTTCACTTTTCCTCATGGCTTTTGCTCCATCTGCAAACATATTTAGGTAGAAGTACTTTCAGGCAAGTCTTTCACATAGATCAAAAAGAGTAAAAGTCCCAAAGCAAAACCTTGGGGCACTCTAATGGTGACCTCTACCCATTTGGAGAAGGCTCCTAAAGCATGTGTCCTTTGTTCCTTTCCATTAAGATAATCTACCCATCAAAGTACTCCCCATTATTTCTGCCTGGTATTCCAGCTTCTTAACCAGCCTCTCATGTGATATTGTGTCAAAATGCTTTTTGGCAGTCAGCATATTAACCATTTACCCAGTCTTTCTTTTTGTGTGAGACAGAGCTCACTTTCTCATAGAAATCTAAGAGGGTTATTACGCATAATCTCCTTACCCTAAAACCATGTTGCTTTTCACTCGATAGAATGTCATCCTTTTGCTTTCTGATTAACATTTCCATTATTTTTCAGACCACACTTGTCAAGGAAACTGGTCTGCAGTTCAGTGCCTCTTCCCAACCATTTCTCTTATAGATGAGTGTGACCTTTGCTCTTTTCCACTCCCTTGGCAATTTGCATTTCTCCACTGACATCTTGAACAGTAATTCAGCAGGTTTATCCAGTGTATCTACACATATCTTCAGCACATATGGTGAAATTTCATCAAGACCATGAGCCTTGTATGGATCAAGAAATTGTAATATTCTGTTTATATCTTTTCTAGTTTCTCACTGTTATCTAAAGACTCCTCCCTATCTTATCTCACTAGTGATGGAGCTAGAGTGTCTTCCATTGTGAAAACACTTTTGAACTTGTCACTCAGTTCCACACATATCCTCACATCATCTATTTTTCCATCTGAATCCCATTATCTGAATAGGTTTGTGTGGATCAGGTGTTTTCTTTAAAGAATGTGTATGAAAAATACTTAGAGAAACACATGGATTTGTATGTGGCATTTATAGATCTGGAGAAATCATACAATAAGGTTGATAGAGATACCTTGTGGAAGGTCATAAGAATATTAGGTGTGAGAGGAAAATTGCTAGAAGCAATAAGAAGTTTTTATCAAGGGTGTAAAGCATATGTATGAGAAGGATGGGAGGAGTGTGAATGGTTTCAAGTTAAGGTTGGTCTGCAGCTGGGGTGTGCAATGTCACCATGATTGTTTCATTTGTTTATGGATAGAGTAGTGAGCAAAGTAAATGTTAAAGTCTCGGAGAGAAGGGTGAGTATGCAATTTTTAGGAGATGAGAGGGCGTGGGAAATGAATGTTATTTTTTGCTGATGATATACCACTGGTGGCAGATTCGAGTGAGAAACAGCAGAAGTTGGAAGTGTGTGAAAGGAGGAAGTTGAGAGTAGATGTGAATTAAACCAAGGTAATTTGGTTTAGCAAGGTTGAGGGACAGGTAACTTAGGGTGTGAGTTTGAATGGAGAAAACTTGGAGGAAGTGAAGTGTTTTTTGATATCTGGGAATGGACTTGGCAGCAGATGGAACCATGGAAGTGAAACTGAGTCAAAGGATGGGTGAGGGGGGCGAAGATTCTGAGAGCATGAAGAATGTGTGGAAAGAGCGATCTTTATGTGGGAGGGCAAAAATGGGGATGTTTGAAGTTGTAGTAGTCCCAAAATATCACATGGATGTGAGGCATGGCTATAGATAAGGTTGTGTAGAGGAGGGTGGACATGGAAATGAAATGTTTGAGGACAGTATGTGGTGTTGGGTGGTTTGATTAAGTAATGAAAGGGTAAGAGAGAAAGGTGATGATAAAAAGAATGTGGTTGAGAGAGTTGAAGAGAGTGTGTTGAAATGGTTTTGACATATGGAGAGAATGAGTGTGGAAAGGTTGACAGTGAAGGTATATGTGGAAGTGGAGGGAACAAGGAAGATTGGAAGACCAAATTGGGGATGGAAGGATAGAGTGAAAAAGGTTCTGAGTGATTGGGGCTTGACCATACAGGGGGGCAATTTGAACAATTTGTATACAGGGGTTGACATGCTGTCAATGGACTGAATCATGGTGTCTGAAGCATTCAAGATAAACTATGAAAAGACCCTGTGGAGTTTGGTTGTGAATAGGGAGCTCTGGTTTTGGTGTATCTATTCCTGACACTGCCTCTCTAATGTGGGAAATAGCGATCAAGTATGAAATATATATATATATATATATATATATATATATATATATATATATATATATATATGTATATATATATATATATATATATATATATATATATATATATATATATATATATATATATATATATATATATGGGAACAAACGGGAACTTCAGTGAAGGGCGCAAATGGGGAGGTGATAACAAGTAGTGGTGATGTGAGAAGGAGACAGAGTGAGTATTTTGAAGGTTTGTTGAATGTGTTTGATGACAGAGTGGCAGATATAGGGTGTTTTGGTCGAGGTGGTGTGCAAAGTGCGAGGGTTAGGGAAAATGATTTGGTAAACAGAGAAGAGGTAGTAAAAGCTTTGCGGAAGATGAAAGCCGGCAAGGCAGCAGGTTTGGATGGTATTGCAGTGGAATTTATTAAAAAAGGGGGTGACTGTATTGTTGACTGGTTGGTAAGGTTATTTAATGTATGTATGACTCATGGTGAGGTGCCTGAGGATTGGCAGAATGCGTGCATAGTGCCATTGTACAAAGGCAAAGGGGATAAGAGTGAGTGCTCAAATTACAGAGGTATAAGGTTGTTGAGTATTCCTGGCAAATTGTATGGGAGGGTTTTGATTGAGAGGGTGAAGGCATGTACAGAGCATCAGATTGGGGAAGAGCAGTGTGGTTTCAGAAGTGGTAGAGGATGTGTGGATCAGGTGTTTGCTTTGAAGAATGTATGTGAGAAATACTTAGAAAAGCAAATGGATTTGTATGTAGCTTTTATGGATCTGGAGAAGGCATATGATAGAGTTGATAGAGATGCTCTGTGGAAGGTATTAAGAATATATGGTGTGGGAGGAAAGTTGTTAGAAGCAGTGAAAAGTTTTTATCGAGGATGTAAGGCATGTGTACGTGTAGGAAGAGAGGAAAGTGATTGGTTCTCAGTGAATGTAGGTTTGCGGCAGGGGTGTGTGATGTCTCCATGGTTGTTTAATTTGTTTATGGATGGGGTTGTTAGGGAGGTGAATGCAAGAGTTTTGGAAAGAGGGGCAAGGATGAAGTCTGTTGGGGATGAGAGAGCTTGGGAAGTGAGTCAGTTGTTGTTTGCTGATGATACAGCACTGGTGGCTGATTCATGTGAGAAACTGCAGAAGCTGGTGACTGAGTTTGGTAAAGTGTGTGAAAGAAGAAAGTTAAGAGTAAATGTGAATAAGAGCAAGGTTATTAGGTACAGTAGGGTTGAGGGTCAAGTCAATTGGGAGGTGAGTTTGAATGGAGAAAAACTGGAGGAAGTAAAGTGTTTTAGATATCTGGTAGTGGATCTGGCAGCGGATGGAAGCATGGAAGCGGAAGTGGATCATAGGATGGGGGAGGGGGCGAAAATTCTGGGAGCCTTCAAGAATGTGTGGAAGTCAAGAACATTATCTTGGAAAGCAAAAATGGGTATGTTTGAAGGAATAGTGGTTCCAACAATGTTGTATGGTTGCAAGGCGTGGGCTATGGATAGAGTTGTGCGCAGGAGGATGGATGTGCTGGAAATGAGATGTTTGAGGACAATGTGTGGTGTGAGGTGGTTTGATCGAGTAAGTAACGTAAGGGTAAGAGAGATGTGTGGAAATAAAAAGAGCGTGGTTGAGAGAGCAGAAGAGGGTGTTTTGAAATGGTTTGGGCACATGGAGAGAATGAGTGAGGAAAGATTGACCAAGAGGATATATGTGTCGGAGGTGGAGGGAACGAGGAGAAGAGGGAGACCAAATTGGAGGTGGAAAGATGGAGTGAAAAAGATTTTGTGTGAGCGGGGCCTGAACATGCAGGAGGGTGAAAGGAGGGCAAGGAATAGAGTGAATTGGATCGATGTGGTATACCGGGGTTGACGTGCTGTCAGTGGATTGAATCAGGGCATGTGAAGCGTCTGGGGTAAACCATGGAAAGCTTTGTAGGTATGTATATTTGTGTGTGTGGACGTATGTATATACATGTGTATGGGGGTGGGTTGGGCCATTTCTTTCGTCTGTTTCCTTGCGCTACCTCGCAAACGCGGGAGACAGCGACAAAGCAAAAAAAAAAAAAAAAAAAAATACAGCGCTGGTGGCTGATTCATGTGAGAAACTGCAGAAGCTGGTGACTGAGTTTGGTAAAGTGTGTGGAAGAAGAAAGTTAAGAGTAAATGTGAATAAGAGCAAGGTTATTAGGTACAGTAGGGTTGAGTTTGAATGGAGAAAAACTGGAGGAAGTGAAGTGTTTTAGATATCTGGGAGTGGATCTGGCAGCGGATGGAACCATGGAAGCGGAAGTGGATCATAGGATGGGGGAGGGGGCGAAAATTCTGGGGGCCTTGAAGAATGTGTGGAAGTCGAGAACATTATCTCGGAAAGCAAAAATGGGTATGTTTGAAGGAATAGTGGTTCCAACAATGTTGTATGGTTGCGAGGCGTGGGCTATGGATAGAGTTGTGCGCAGGAGGATGGATGTGCTGGAAATGAGATGTTTGAGGACAATGTGTGGTGTGAGGTGGTTTGATCGAGTGAGTAACGTAAGGGTAAGAGAGATGTGTGGAAATAAAAAGAGCGTGGTTGAGAGAGCAGAAGAGGGTGTTTTGAAGTGGTTTGGGCACATGGAGAGAATGAGTGAGGAAAGATTGACCAAGAGGATATATGTGTCGGAGGTGGAGGGAACGAGGAGAAGAGGGAGACCAAATTGGAGGTGGAAAGATGGAGTGAAAAAGATTTTGTGTAATCGGGGCCTGAACATGCAGGAGGGTGAAAGGAGGGCAAGGAATAGAGTGAATTGGAGCGATGTGGTATACCGGGGTTGACGTGCTGTCAGTGGATTGAATCAAGGCATGTGAAGCGTCTGGGGTAAACCATGGAAAGCTGTGTAGGTATGTATATTTGCGTGTGTGGACATATGTATATACATGTGTATGGGGGGGGGTTGGGCCATTTCTTTCATCTGTTTCCTTGCGCTACCTCGCAAACGCGGGAGACAGCGACAAAGTATAAAAAAAAAAAAAAAATATATATATATATATATATATATATATATATATATATATATATATATATATATATATATATATATATATATGAGGAAGTACCTCGGAGAGACTGAGTACAGAATGGAAGAAGGTGAGAACAAAGGATGTAAGGGGAGTGGGGGAGGAATGGGATGCATT
Organism: Panulirus ornatus; assembly: GCF_036320965.1. Taxonomy (NCBI): domain Eukaryota; kingdom Metazoa; phylum Arthropoda; class Malacostraca; order Decapoda; family Palinuridae; genus Panulirus; species Panulirus ornatus. The sequence continues at coordinate 20,565,860 of NC_092228.1, forward strand.
TAGGGAAGTAGTGATGGCTTGCGAAAAAGATGCTTGTGTCATGAAAAGCGTGGGAGGTGCGCAGATTAGAAAGGGTAGTGAGTGGTGGGATGAAGAAGTAAGATTACTAGTGAAAGAGAGAGGCATTTGGATGACTTTTGCAGGGAAATAATGCAAATGACTGGGAGATGTATAAAAGAAAGAGGCAGGAGGTCAAGAGAAAGGTGCAAGAGGTGAAAAAGAGGGCAAATGAGAGTTGGGGTAGAGAGTATCATTAAATTTTAGGGAGAATAAAAGTGATTGGATCTCAGTGAATGTTGGTTTGCGGCATGGGTGCGTGATGTCTCCATGGTTGTTTAATTTGTTTATGGATGGGGTTGTTAGGGACGTGAATGCAAGAGTTTTGGAAAGAGGGGCAAGTGTGCAGTCTGTTGTGGATGAGAGGGCTTGGGAAGTGGGTCAGTTGTTGTTTGCTGATGATACAGCGCTGGTGGCTGATTCGGGTGATAAACTACAGAAGCTGGTGACTGAGTTTGTTAAAGTGTGTGAAAGAAGAAAGCTGAGAGTAAATGTGAATAAGAGCAAGGTTATTAGGTACAGTAGGGTTGAGGGACAAGTCAATTGGGAGGTAAGTTTGAATGGAGAAAAACTGGAGGAAGTGAAGTGTTTTAGATATCTGGGAGTGGATTTGGCAGCAGATGGAACCATGGAAGCAGAAGTGAATCATAGGATGGGAGAGGGGACGAAAGTTCTGGGAGCTTTGAAGAATGTGTGGAAGTCGAGAACGTTATCTTGGAAAGCAAAAATGGGTTTGTTTGAAGGAATAGTGGTTCCAACAATGTTATATGGTTGTGAGGCGTGGTCTATAGATAGAATTGTGCGCAGGAGGGTGGATGTGCTGGAAATGAGATGTTTGAGGATACTATGTGGTGTGAGGTGGTTTGATCGAGTAAGTAATGAAAGGGTAAGAGAGATGTGTGGTAGTAAAAAGAGCGTGGTTGAGAGAGCAGAAGAGGGTGTTTTGAAATGGTTTGGTCACATGGAGAGAATGAGTGAGGAAAGATTGACCAAGAGGATATATGTGTCGGAGGTGGAGGGAACGAGGAGAAGAGGGAGACCAAATTGGAGGTGGAAAGATGGAGTGAAAAAGATTTTGTGTGAGCGGGGCCTGAACATGCAGGAGGGTGAAAGGAGGGCAAGGAATAGAGTGAATTGGATCGATGTGGTATACCGGGGTTGACGTGCTGTCAGTGGATTGAATCAGGGCATGTGAAGCGTCTGGGGTAAACCATGGAAAGCTTTGTAGGTATGTATATTTGTGTGTGTGGACGTATGTATATACATGTGTATGGGGGTGGGTTGGGCCATTTCTTTCGTCTGTTTCCTTGCGCTACCTCGCAAACGCGGGAGACAGCGACAAAGCAAAAAAAAAAAAAAAAAAAAATACAGCGCTGGTGGCTGATTCATGTAAGAAACTGCAGAAGCTGGTGACTGAGTTTGGTAAAGTGTGTGGAAGAAGAAAGTTAAGAGTAAATGTGAATAAGAGCAAGGTTATTAGGTACAGTAGGGTTGAGGGTCAGTAATTGGGAGGTGAGTTTGAATGGAGAAAAACTGGAGGAAGTGAAGTGTTTTAGATATCTGGGAGTGGATCTGGCAGCGGATGGAACCATGGAAGCGGAAGTGGATCATAGGGTGGGGGAGGGGGCGAAAATTCTGGGGGCCTTGAAGAATGTGTGGAAGTCGAGAACATTATCTCGGAAAGCAAAAATGGGTATGTTTGAAGGAATAGTGGTTCCAACAATGTTGTATGGTTGCGAGGCGTGGGCTATGGATAGAGTTGTGCGCAGGAGGATGGATGTGCTGGAAATGAGATGTTTGAGGACAATGTGTGGTGTGAGGTGGTTTGATCGAGTGAGTAACGTAAGGGTAAGAGAGATGTGTGGAAATAAAAAGAGCGTGGTTGAGAGAGCAGAAGAGGGTGTTTTGAAGTGGTTTGGGCACATGGAGAGAATGAGTGAGGAAAGATTGACCAAGAGGATATATGTGTCGGAGGTGGAGGGAACGAGGAGAAGAGGGAGACCAAATTGGAGGTGGAAAGATGGAGTGAAAAAGACTTTGTGTGATCGGGGCCTGAACATGCAGGAGGGTGAAAGGAGGGCAAGGAATAGAGTGAATTGGAGCGATGTGGTATACCGGGGTTGACGTGCTGTCAGTGGATTGAATCAAGGCATGTGAAGCGTCTGGGGTAAACCATGGAAAGCTGTGTAGGTATGTATATTTGCGTGTGTGGACGTATGTATATACATGTGTATGGGGGGGGGTTGGGCCATTTCTTTCGTCTGTTTCCTTGCGCTACCTCGCAAACGCGGGAGACAGCGACAAAGTATAAAAAAAAAAAAAAAAATATATATATATATATATATATATATATATATATATATATATATATATATATATATATATATATATATATATGAGGAAGTACCTCGGAGAGACTGAGTACAGAATGGAAGAAGGTGAGAACAAAGGATGTAAGGGGAGTGGGGGAGGAATGGGATGTATTTAGGGAAGTAGTGATGGCTTGTGAAAAAGATGCTTGTGTCATGAAAAGCGTATGGAGGTGCGCAGATTAGAAAGGGTAGTGAGTGGTGGGATGAAGAAGTAAGATTACTAGTGAAAGAGAGAGGCATTTGGATGACTTTTGCAGGGAAATAATGCAAATGACTGGGAGATGTATAAAAGAAAGAGGCAGGAGGTCAAGAGAAAGGTGCAAGAGGTGAAAAAGAGGGCAAATGAGAGTTGGGGTAGAGAGTATCATTAAATTTTAGGGAGAATAAAAGTGATTGGATCTCAGTGAATGTTGGTTTGCGGCATGGGTGCGTGATGTCTCCATGGTTGTTTAATTTGTTTATGGATGGGGTTGTTAGGGACGTGAATGCAAGAGTTTTGGAAAGAGGGACAAGTGTGCAGTCTGTTGTGGATGAGAGGGCTTGGGAAGTGAGTCAGTTGTTGTTTGCTGATGATACAGTGCTGGTGGCTGATTCGGGTGATAAACTACAGAAGCTGGTGACTGAGTTTGTTAAAGTGTGTGAAAGAAGAAAGCTGAGAGTAAATGTGAATAAGAGCAAGGTTATTAGGTACAGTAGGGTTGAGGGACAAGTCAATTGGGAGGTAAGTTTGAATGGAGAAAAACTGGAGGAAGTGAAGTGTTTTAGATATCTGGGAGTGGATTTGGCAGCAGATGGAACCATGGAAGCAGAAGTGAATCATAGGATGGGAGAGGGGTCGAAAGTTCTGGGAGCTTTGAAGAATGTGTGGAAGTCGAGAGCGTTATCTTGGAAAGCAAAAATGGGTTTGTTTGAAGGAATAGTGGTTCCAACAATGTTATATGGTTGTGAGGCGTGGTCTATAGATAGAATTGTGCGCAGGAGGGTGGATGTGCTGGAAATGAGATATTTGAGGATACTATGTGGTGTGAGGTGGTTTGATCGAGTAAGTAATGAAAGGGTAAGAGAGATGTGTGGTAGTAAAAAGAGTGTGGTTGAGAGGGCAGAAGAGGGTTTTAAAATGGTTTGAACACATGGAGAGAATGAGAGAATGCCCTGGTTCAATCCATTGACAGCACATCCACCCCGATATACCACATCATTCCAATTCACTCTACTCCTTGCACGCCATTCATCCTCCTGCACGTCCAGGCCCCGATCGCTCAAAATCTTTTTCACTCCATCCCTCCACCTCCAATTTGGTCTCCCACTTCTCCTCATTCCCTCCACCTCTGACACATATATCCTCTTTGTCAATCTTTCCTCACTCATTCTCTCCATTTGTTATACAAATGCTCTGTTCCGCATCAGCGAGGCAGCACCAGGAACAGACGAAGAATAGCCCATCCACTCATATACACATATATATATACAAAAATGCCTATATACATACAAATACATACATATACACATATACAGCATATACACATTCGTACTTGCTTGCCCTCATCCATGCCTGGCCCTACCCTGCCCCACAGGAAACAGCCTTCGCTATGCCCCACTTCAGTGAGGCAGTGCCAGGAAAACATACAAAAAAGGCCAAATTCATTCACACAGTCTCTAATGCACTGAAACCACAGCTCCCTATCCACATCCAGGCCCCACAGACCTTTCCATGGTTTACTCCAGATGCTTCACATGCCCTGTTTCAGTCCATTGACAGCATGTCGACCCCAGTAGACCACATCATTCCAATTCACTCTATTCCTTGCATGCCTCTCACCCTCCTGTATGTTCAGGCCCCGATTGTTCAAAAATATTTTTCACTCCATCCTTCCATCTCCAATTTGGTCTCCCACGTTTCCTTGTTCCCTCCACTTGCGACACATATATCCTCTTTGTCAATCTTTCTTCACTCATTCTCTCCATATGTCCAAACCATTTCAACACATTCTCTTATGTTCTCTCAGCCACACTCTTTCTTTCCACACATTTCTCTTACCCTTTCATTATTTACTCAATCAAACCACCTCACACCTCATATTGTCCTCAAACATTTCATTTCCAACACATCCACCCTTCTCTGTACAACCCTATCTACAGCCCATGCCTAGGAATCATATGATATTGTTGGAACTACTATTCTTGCTCTCTGCAATATCATTCTCTCCTTCCACAAATTCTTCATCACTCCCAGAACCTTTGCCCCCTCCCCCACGCTGTGTCTCAATTCCACCTCCATGGTTCCATTCGCTGCAAAGATCATTCCCAGATATCTAAAACACCGCTTCTTCCAATTTTTCTCCATTCAAACTTACACCCCAGCTAAGTTGTCCCTCAACCCTACTGAACCTAATAATCTTGCTCTTATTCACATTTACTCTCACCTTTCTCCTTTCATACACTTTTCCAGACTCATTCACCAGTTTCTGCAGTTTCTCACTCAAATCAGCCACCAGTGTTGTATCATCAGCAAACAACAACTGACTCACTTCCCAGGGCCTCTCATCCCCAACAGACTGCATACTCACCCCTCTCTTCAACACTCTTGCATTTACCTCCCTAACCATGCCATCCAGTAACAAATGAGACAACCATGGGAATATCACACACCCCTGTCACAGAACCAATCACTCTCCTTTCTACTCTTACACATGCCTTACTTCCTTAGTAAAAACTTTCACTGCTTCTAGCAGCATGTCTCCCACACCATATACTCTCAAGACCTTCCACAAAGCATTTCTATCAACCCTATCATATTCCTTCTCCAGTTCTATAAATACCACATACAAATCCACATGTTTTTCTAAGTAATTCTCACACATGTTCCTCAAAGAAAGCAAACATCCTCTACCACTCTGAAACTACACTGTGTTTCCCCAATCTGATGCTCTGTACATGCCTTCACTCTCTCAATAAATATCCTCCTATACTATTTTCCAGGAATACTCAACAAACTTATTCTCCTGTAGTTTGAACACTTACATTTATCCTCTTTGCCTGTGTACAATGGCACTATACATGCATTCCGCCAATCCTCAGGCATTTCACTATAATTGACACATACATTGGATATCCTTACCAACCAATTAATCAATATTCTTTTTTTTTATGTATTTGTTTGCTATCTCATGTATTAGCAAGGGAGCACCACGAACAAATGGAGACATCAACTCTCTAGCTGTCATATATAATGTCCCATATCTATGGTTGCAAGGCATGGGCTATAAATAGGGTTGTGCAGAGGAGGGTGGATGTGTTGGAAATGAGATGTTTGAGGGCAATTTGTGGTGTGAGGTGGTTTGATTAAGTAATGAAAGGGTAAGAGAGAATGTGTGGTAATGAAAGGCGTGTGGTTGAGAGAGCAGAAGAGGGTGTATTGAAATGGTTTGATCACAGTTGTCCCTCAACCCTAACTGAACCTAATAATCTTGCTATTATTCACATTTACTCTCACCTTTCTCCTTTCATACACTTTTCCAAACTCATTCACCCAATTTCTGCAGTTTCTCACTCAAATCAGCCACCAGTGTTGTATCATCAGCAAACAACAACTGACTCACTTCCCAGGGCCTCTCATCCCCAACAGACTGCATACTCACCCCTCTCTTCAACACTCTTGCATTTACCTCCCTAACCATGCCATCCAGTAACAAATGAGACAACCATGGGAATATCACACACCCCTGTCACAGACCGACCTTCACTGCGAACCAATCACTCTCCTTTCTACTCTTACACATGCCTTACTTCCTTAGTAAAAACTTTTCACTGCTTCTAGCAGCATATCTCCCAAACCATATACTCTCAAGACCTTCCACAAAGCATTTCTATCAACCCTATCATATTCCTTCTCCAGTTCTATAAATACCACATACAAATCCACATGTTTTTCTAAGTAATTCTCACACACGTTCCTCAAAGCAAACATCCTCTACCACTTCTGAAACTACACTGTGTTTCCCCAATCTGATGCTCTGTACATGCCTTCACTCTCTCAATCAATATCCTCCTATACAATTTTCCAGGAATACTCAACAAACTTATTCTCCTTAGTTTGAACACTTACCTTTACCTCTTTTGCTTTTTACAATGCCCCTAAAACATGCATTCCGCCAACCCTCAGCATTTCCCCATAATCCACACGTACATTGGATACCTTAAAAACCCAAATTTAAAATCATACTTTTTTTTTTTGTATTTTTTGCAAACTCATGTATTAGCAAGGGAGCACCACAAACAAAAGGAACATCAACTCTCAGCTGTCATATAAAAAGTCCCATATCTAGGGTTGCAAGGCATGGGCTATAAATGGGGTTGGGGCAAAAGGGGGAATGTTGTTGGAAATGAATTTGAGGGCAATTTTGGTGTGAAGGTTTTTGATGAGTAAATAAGAAAGTAAGAGAGATGGGGTGGTAATGAAAAGGGGGGTGGTTGAAGAGCAGAAGAGGGGTATTAAAGGTTTGATCACAGTTGTCCCTCAACCCTACTGAACCAAAATAATCGGCTCTTATTCACATTTACTCTCCCCTTCTCCCTTTCAACCCCTTTTCCAAACTCATTCACCAATTTCTGCAGTTTCTCACTCAAACCCAGCCACCAGTGTTTGTATCATCAGCAAACAACAACTGATCACTTCCCAGGGCCTCCCCTCCCCAAAAAGACTGCATACTAAACCCCTTTCTTCAAAAACTCTTGCATTTACCTCCCTAACCATGCCATCCAGTAACAAATGAGACAACCATGGAAAAAATCACACACCCCTGTCACAGACCGACCTTTCACTGCGAACCAACACTCTCCTTTCTACTTTTACAGATCCCTTTACTTCCTTAGTAAAAACTTTTCATTGCTTCTAGCAGCAATCCCCACACCATAATACTCTCAAGACCTTTCCCACAAAGCATTTCTATAAACCCCTATCATATTCCTTCTCCAGTTCTATAAATACCACTTTCAAATCCACATGTTTTTCTAAGTAATTCTCACACCGTTCCCCAAAGAAAACATCCTCTACCACTTCTGAAACACACGTGTTTTCCCAATCTAGGCTCTGAAAAAGCCTTCACTCCCCTAAAATAAATATCCTCCTATACAATTTTCCGGGAAAACTCAACAAACTATTCTCCTGTATTTTGAACCCTTACCTTTATCCTCTTTTCCTGTGTACAAGGCACTAAAATTTGCATTCCGCCAATCCTCAGGCATTTCACCATAACCACCATACATTGGATATCCTTACCAACCAATTAATCAATATTTTTTTTTTTTTTTTGTTTTTGTTTGCTACCCTCATGTATTAGAAAGGGAGCACCACGCCAAATGGAGACAACCAACCTCTAAGCTTCAATATAATGTCCCATACTAGGTTGAAAGGGCCCGTGGGCTATAAAAAGGGTTGGGAAAGGGTGGATGTTTTGGGAAATGAGAGGGTTTGGGGGGCAATATGAGGTGGAGTGGGTTTTATTTGAGTAAGTAATTTAAAGGGTAAGAAGATTGGGGTAATGAAAAAAAGTGTGGTTGAAGAGCAGAAAAAGGGGGTATTGAAATGGTTTGGGTCACAGTTGCCCCAACCCTACTGAACCTAATAATCGTAGCTCTTAATTCACATTTACTCTCCCCCTTTCTCCTTTTGTACAAATTTTTCCCCAAAATCATTCACCAATTCTGCAGTTTCTCACTCAAATCACCACCATGTTGTACACAGCAACAACAACTGACTCACTTCCCAGGCCTTTTCCCTCCCCCCCAAAAGACCGCAACTCACCCCTCTCTTCAACACTCTTGCATTAAACCTCCCTAACCATGCCATCCAGTAACAATGAGACAACCATGGGAATTATCACACACCCCTTCCCCAGACCGAAACCCTTTACTGCGAACCACTCCCCCTTTCTACTCTTACACTGCCTACTTCCTAGTAAAAACTTTTCACTGCTTCTAGCACATGTCCCCCACACCATATACTCTCAAGAACCTTCCACAAAGCATTTCTATCAACCCTATCATATTTCCCTTTTCCATTCTATAAATACCAACATACAAATCCACATGTTTTTCTTTAAATAATTCTCACACACGTTTTCCCCAAACAAACATCCTCTACCACTTCTGAAAACTACCTGTGTTTCCCCCAAACTGATGCTCTGTACAGGGCCCTTTACTCTCTCAATCAATATCCTACTAACAATTTTCCAGAAAACTCCAAAAAACTTATTCTCCTGTAGTTTGAACACTTTTCCTTTATCCCTTTGCCTGTGTACAATGCACTATACATGGGATTCCGCCAATCCTCAGCCATTCACCATAAACCCCACATCATGGACTCCCCTTTCCAACCAATTTTAAACCCAAAACTTTTTTTTTTTTGTATTTGTTTCTACTCATGTATTTTAAACCAGAGAGCACCAGAACAAATGAGACAACAACCCCCCTAGCTGTCATAATAATGTCCAATATCTATGGTTGCAAGGTGTGGCAATAATAGGTTTGCAGAAAGGGGGGGATGTTTGGAAATGAGATGTTTGAGCAATTTGTGGTGGTGGTTGTTTGATTGAGTAAGTAATGAAAGGGTAAGAGAGATGGGGTAAAGAAAAGAGTGTGGTTGAGAGAGCAAAGAGGGGTATTGAAATGGTTTGACACAGTTGCCCCCAACCCTAAATGAACCTAATAATTCTTTCTATATTTTTACATTTACTCCACCTTCTCCTTTTTATACACTTTTCCAAACTCATTCAAACCAAATTTCGCAGTTTCGCACTCAAATCAGCCACCCCTGGGTTTTATCACAGCAAAAAAACAACTGACTCCATCCCAGGGGCCCCTTTTCCCCAACAACTGCATACTCACCCCCTCTTCAACACCCTTGCTTTTAAACCCCCCCCTAACCATGCCAAACCAGTAACAAATGAGACAAACCCTGGGAAAATCACACACCCCTGTCACAGACCGACCTCACTGGAACCAATCACTCTCCTATCTACTCTTACACATGCTTTAAATTTCCCGAGTAAAAACTTTTCACTGCCTCTAGAAGCATATCCCCACACCATATACTCTCAAGACCTCCAAAAAAGCATTTTATCACCCCTATCATATTCCTTCTCCAGTTCTATAAATACCCCATAAAAAACCACATTTTTTTTAAGTAATTCTCACACACGTCCCAAAGCAACATCCTCTACCACTTCCTGAAACTACATTTGTGTTTCCCCAATCTGATCTCTGTACATGCCTTCACCTCCCCAATAATACCCTCCTATAAAATTTTTTCCAGGAATACCAACAAACTATTCTCCTGTAGTTTGAACACTTACCTTTATCCTCTTTCCTGTGTCAATGGCACTATACATGCATTCCGCCAATCCTAAAGGCATTTCCCCATAATCCACACTACATTGGATATCCTTACCAACCAATTAATCAATATTTTTTTTTTTTTGTATTTGTTTGCTATCTCATGAAATTAGAAAGGGCACCACAACAAATGGAGACACCAACTCTCTAGCTGTCATATATAATTCCCATATCTATGGTTGAAGGTTTTTGGGCAATAAATAGGGTTGTGCAGAGGGGTGGATTGTTTGGAAATGAGATGTTTTGAAGGCAATATGGGTGTGAGGTGGTTGATCGAGTAAGTAATAAAAGGGGTAAGAGATGTGTGGTAATAAAAGAGTGTGGTGAGAAGAGCAGAAGAGGGTGAAATTGAAATGGTTTGATCACAGTTGTCCCTCAACCCACTGAACCTAATAATCTTGCTTTATTCACATTTACCTCACCTTTCTCCTTTCTACACTTTTCCAAACCCCATTAAACCAATTTTCTGCAGTTTCTCACTCAAATCAGCCACCAGTGTTGTATCATCAGCAAACAACAACTGACTCACTTCCCAGGGCCTCTCATCCCCAACAGACTGCATACTCACCCCTCTCTTCAACACTCTTGCATTTACCTCCCTAACCATGCCATCCAGTAACAAATGAGACAACCATGGAATATCACACACCCCTGTCACAGACCGACCAATCACTCTCCTTTCTACTCTTACACATGCCTTACTTCCTTAGTAAAAACTTTCACTGCTTCTAGCAGCATGTCTCCCACACCATATACTCTCAAGACCTTCCACAAAGCATTTCTATCAACCCTATCATATTCCTTCTCCAGTTCTATAAATACCACATACAAATCCACATGTTTTTCTAAGTAATTCTCACACATGTTCCTCAAAGAAAGCAAACATCCTCTACCACTTCTGAAACTACACTGTGTTTCCCCAATCTGATGCTCTGTACATGCCTTCACTCTCTCAATAAATATCCTCCTATACTATTTTCCAGGAATACTCAACAAACTTATTCTCCTGTAGTTTGAACACTTACATTTATCCTCTTTGCCTGTGTACAATGGCACTATACATGCATTCTGCCAATCCTCAGGCATTTCACTATAATTGACAAATACATTGGATATCCTTACCAACCAATTAATCAATATTCTTTTTTTTTTATGTATTTGTTCGCTATCTCATGTATTAGCAAGGGAGCACCACGAACAAATGGAGACATCAACTCTCTAGCTGTCATATATAATGTCCCATATCTATGGTTGCAAGGCATGGGCTATAAATAGGGTTGTGCAGAGGAGGGTGGATGTGTTGGAAATGAGATGTTTGAGGGCAATTTGTGGTGTGAGGTGGTTTGATTAAGTAATGAAAGGGTAAGAGAGAATGTGTGGTAATGAAAGGCGTGTGGTTGAGAGAGCAGAAGAGGGTGTATTGAAATGGTTTGATCACAGTTGTCCCTCAACCCTACTGAACCTAATAATCTTGCTATTATTCACATTTACTCTCACCTTTCTCCTTTCATACACTTTTCCAAACTCATTCACCAATTTCTGCAGTTTCTCACTCAAATCAGCCACCAGTGTTGTATCATCAGCAAACAACAACTGACTCACTTCCCAGGGCCTCTCATCCCCAACAGACTGCATACTCACCCCTCTCTTCAACACTCTTGCATTTACCTCCCTAACCATGCCATCCAGTAACAAATGAGACAACAATGGGAATATCACACACCCCTGTCACAGACCGACCTTCACTGCGAACCAATCACTCTCCTTTCTACTCTTACACATGCCTTACTTCCTTAGTAAAAACTTTTCACTGCTTCTAGCAGCATATCTCCCAAACCATATACTCTCAAGACCTTCCACAAAGCATTTCTATCAACCCTATCATATTCCTTCTCCAGTTCTATAAATACCACATACAAATCCACATTTTTTTCTAAGTAATTCTCACACACGTTCCTCAAAGCAAACATCCTCTACCACTTCTGAAACTACACTGTGTTTCCCCAATCTGATGCTCTGTACATGCCTTCACTCTCTCAATCAATATCCTCCTATACAATTTTCCAGGAATACTCAACAAACTTATTCTCCTGTAGTTTGAACACTTACCTTTATCCTCTTTGCCTGTGTACAATGGCACTATACATGCATTCCGCCAATCCTCAGGCATTTCACCATAATCCACACGTACATTGGATATCCTTACCAACCAATTAATCAATACTTTTTTTTTTTTTGTATTTGTTTGCTATCTCATGTATTAGCAAGGGAGCACCACAAACAAATGGAGACATCAACTCTCTAGCTGTCATATATAATGTCCCATATCTATGGTTGCAAGGCATGGGCTATAAATAGGGTTGTGCAGAGGAGGGTGGATGTGTTGGAAATGAGATGTTTGAGGGCAATTTGTGGTGTGAGGTGGTTTGATTGAGTAAATAATGAAAGGGTAAGAGAGATGTGTGGTAATGAAAAAGTGTGGTTGAGAGAGCAGAAGAGGGTGTATTGAAATGGTTTGATCACAGTTGTCCCTCAACCCTACTGAACCTAATAATCGTGCTCTTATTCACATTTACTCTCACCTTTCTCCTTTCATACACTTTTCCAAACTCATTCACCAATTTCTGCAGTTTCTCACTCAAATCAGCCACCAGTGTTGTATCATCAGCAAACAACAACTGACTCACTTCCCAGGGCCTCTCATCCCCAACAGACTGCATACTCACCCCTCTCTTCAACACTCTTGCATTTACCTCCCTAACCATGCCATCCAGTAACAAATGAGACAACCATGGGAATATCACACACCCCTGTCACAGACCGACCTTCACTGCGAACCACTCTCCTTTCTACTCTTACACATGCCTTACTTCCTTAGTAAAAACTTTTCACTGCTTCTAGCAGCATATCTCCCAAACCATATACTCTCAAGACCTTCCACAAAGCATTTCTATCAACCCTATCATATTCCTTCTCGAGTTCTATAAATACCACATACAAATCCACATGTTTTTCTAAGTAATTCTCACACACGTTCCTCAAAGCAAACATCCTCTACCACTTCTGAAACTACACTGTGTTTCCCCAATCTGATGCTCTGTACATGCCTTCACTCTCTCAATCAATATCCTCCTATACAATTTTCCAGGAATACTCAACAAACTTATTCTCCTGTATTTTGAACACTTACCTTTATCCTCTTTGCCAATGTACAATGGCACTATACATGCATTCCGCCAATCCTCAGGCATTTCACCATAATCCACACGTACATTGGATATCCTTACCAACCAATTAATCAATACTTTTTTTTTTTTTGTATTTGTTTGCTATCTCATGGACATCCTTACCAACCAATTAATCAATACTTTTTTTTTTTTTGTATTTGTTTGCTATCTCATGTATTAGCCAGAGAGCACCAGGAACAAATGGAGACATCAACTCTCTAGCTGTCATATATAATGTCCAATATCTATGGTTGCAAGGTGTGGGCTATAAATAGGGTTGTGCAGAGGAGGTGGATGTGTTGGAAATGAGATGTTTGAGGGCAATTTGTGGTGTGAGGTGGTTTGATTGAGTAAGTAATGAAAGGGTAAGAGAGATGTGTGGTAATGAAAAGAGTGTGGTTGAGAGAGCAGAAGAGGGTGTATTGAAATGGTTTGATCACAGTTGTCCCTCAACCCTACTGAACCTAATAATCTTGCTATTATTCACATTTACTCTCACCTTTCTCCTTTCATACACTTTTCCAAACTCATTCACCAATTTCTGCAGTTTCTCACTCAAATCAGCCACCAGTGTTGTATCATCAGCAAACAACAACTGATTCACTTCCCAGGGCCTCTCATCCCCAACAGACTGCATACTCACCCCTTTCTTCAACACTCTTGCATTTACCTCCCTAACCATGCCATCCAGTAACAAATGAGACAACCATGGAAATATCACACACCCCTGTCACAGACCGACCTTCACTGCGAACCAATCACTCTCCTTTCTACTCTTACACATGCCTTACTTCCTTAGTAAAAACTTTTCATTGCTTCTAGCAGCATATCTCCCACACCATATACTCTCAAGACCTTCCACAAAGCATTTCTATCACCCCTATCATATTCCTTCTCGAGTTCTATAAATACCACATACAAATCCACATGTTTTTCTAAGTAATTCTCACACACGTTCCTCAAAGCAAACATCCTCTACCACTTCTGAAACTACACTGTGTTTCCCCAATCTGATGCTCTGTACATGCCTTCACTCTCTCAATAAATATCCTCCTATACAATTTTCCAGGAATACTCAACAAACTTATTCTCCTGTAGTTTGAACACTTACCTTTATCCTCTTTGCCTGTGTACAATGGCACTATACATGCATTCCGCCAATCCTCAGGCATTTCACCATAATCCACACATACATTGGATATCCTTACCAACCAATTAATCAATATTTTTTTTTTCTTTGTATTTGTTTGCTATCTCATGTATTAGAAAGGGAGCACCACGAACAAATGGAGACATCAACTCTCTAGCTGTCATATATAATGTCCCATATCTATGGTTGCAAGGCGTGGGCTATAAATAGGGTTGTGCAGAGGGTGGATGTGTTGGAAATGAGATGTTTGAGGGCAATATGTGGTGTGAGGTGGTTTGATCGAGTAAGTAATGAAAGGTTAAGAGAGATGTGTGGTAATGAAAAGAGTGTGGTTGAGAGAGCAGAAGAGGGTGTATTGAACTGGTTTGATCACAGTTGTCCCTCAACCCTACTGAACCCAATAATCGTGCTCTTATTCACATTTACTCTCACCTTTCTCCTTTCATACACTTTTCCAAACTCATTCACCAATTTCTGCAGTTTCTCTCTCAAATCAGCCACCAGTGTTGTATCATCAGCAAACAACAACTGACTCACTTCCCAGGGCCTCTCATCCCCAACAGACTGCATACTCACACCTCTCTTCAACACTCTTGCATTTACCTCCCTAACCATGCCATCCAGTAACAAATGAGACAACCATGGGAATATCACACACCCCTGTCACAGACCGACCTTCACTGCGAACCAATCACTCTCCTATCTACTCTTACACATGCCTTACTTCCTGAGTAAAAACTTTTCACTGCCTCTAGAAGCATATCTCCCACACCATATACTCTCAAGACCTTCCACAAAGCATTTCTATCACCCCTATCATATTCCTTCTCGAGTTCTATAAATACCACATACAAATCCACATGTTTTTCTAAGTAATTCTCACACACGTTCCTCAAAGCAAACATCCTCTACCACTTCTGAAACTACACTGTGTTTCCCCAATCTGATGCTCTGTACATGCCTTCACTCTCTCAATCATTACCCTCCTATACAATTTTCCAGGAATACTCAACAAACTTATTCTCCTGTAGTTTGAACACTTACCTTTATCCTCTTTGCCTGTGTACAATGGCACTATACATGCATTCCGCCAATCCTCAGGCATTTCACCATAATCCACACGTACATTGGATATCCTTACCAACCAATTAATCAATATTTCTTTTTTTTTTTGTATTTGTTTGCTATCTCATGTATTAGCCAGGGAGCACCATGAACAAATGGAGACATCAACTCTCTAGCTGTCATATATAATGTCCCATATCTATGGTTGGAAGGCGTGGGCTATAAATAGGGTTGTGCAGAGGAGGGTGGATGTGTTGGAAATGAGATGTTTGAGGGCAATATGTGGTGTGAGGTGGTTTGATCGAGTAAGTAATGAAAGGGTAAGAGAGATGTGTGGTAATGAAAAGAGTGTGGTTGAGAGAGCAGAAGGAGGGTGTATTGAAATGGTTTGATCACAGTAGTCCCTCAACCCTACTGAACCTAATAATCGTGCTCTTATTCACATTTACTCTCACCTTTCTCCTTTCATACACTTTTCCAAACTCATTCACCAATTTCTGCAGTTTCTCACTCAAATCAGCCACCAGTGTTGTATCATCAGCAAACAACAACTGACTCACTTCCCAGGGCCTCTCATCCCCAACAGACTGCATACTCACCCCTTTCTTCAACACTCTTGCATTTACCTCCCTAACCATGCCATCCAGTAACAAATGAGACAACCATGGGAATATCACACACCCCTGTCACAGACCGACCTTCACTGCGAACCAGTCACTCTCCTTTCTACTCTTACACATGCCTTACTTCCTTAGTAAAAACTTTTCACTGCTTCTAGCAGCATATCTCCCACACCATATACTCTCAAGACCTTCCACAAAGCATTTCTATCAACCCTATCATATTCCTTCTCCAGTTCTATAAATACCACATACAAATCCACATGTTTTTCTAAGTAATTCTCACACACGTTCCTCAAAGCAAACATCCTCTACCACTTCTGAAACTACACTGTGTTTCCCCAATCTGATGCTCTGTACATGCCTTCACTCTCTCAATCAATACCCTCCTATACAATTTTCCAGGAATACTCAACAAACTTATTCTCCTGTAGTTTGAACACTTACCTTTATCCTCTTTGCCAATGTACAATGGCACTATACATGCATTCCGCCAATCCTCAGGCATTTCACCATAATCCACACGTACATTGGATATCCTTACCAACCAATTAATCAATATTTTTTTTTTTTTTGTATTTGTTTGCTATCTCATGTATTAGCAAGGGAGCACCACGAACAAATGGAGACATCAACTCTCTAGCTGTCATATATAATGTCCCATATCTATGGTTGGAAGGCGTGGGCTATAAATAGGGTTGTGCAGAGGAGGGTGGATGCGTTGGAAATGAGATGTTTGAGGGCAATTTGTGGTGTGAGGTGGTTTGATCGAGTAAGTAATGAAAGGGTGAGAGAGATGTGTGGTAATGAAAAGAGTGTGGTTGAGAGAGCAGAAGAGGGTGTATTGAAATGGTTTGATCACAGTTGTCCCTCAACCCTACTGAACCTAATAATCTTGCTCTTATTCACATTTACTCTCACCTTTCTCCTTTCATACACTTTTCCAAACTCATTCACCAATTTCTGCAGTTTCTCACTCAAATCAGCCACCAGTGTTGTATCATCAGCAAACAACAACTGACTCACTTCCCAGGGCATCTCATCCCCAACAGACTGAATACTCACCCCTCTCTTCAACACTTGCATTTACCTCCCTAACCATGCCATCCAGTAACAAATGAGACAACCATGTGAATATCACACACCCCTGTCACAGACCGACCTTCACTGCAAACCAATCACTCTCCTTTCTACTCTTACACATGCCTTACTTCCTTAGTAAAAACTTTTCACTGCTTCTAGCAGCATATCTCCCACACCATATACTCTCAAGACCTTCCACAAAGCATTTCTATCAACCCTATCATATTCCTTCTCGAGTTCTATAAATACCACATACAAATCCACATGTTTTTCTAAGTAATTCTCACACACGTTCCTCAAAGCAAACATCCTCTACCACTTCTGTAACTACACCATGTTTCCCCAATCTGATGCTCTGTACATGCCTTCACTCTCTCAATCAATATCCTCCTATACAATTTTCCAGGAATACTCAACAAACTTATTCTCCTGTAGTTTGAACACTTACCTTTATCCTCTTTGCCTGTGTACAATGGCACTATACATGCATTCCGCCAATCCTCAGGCATTTCACTATAATTGACACATACATTGGATATCCTTACCAACCAATTAATCAATATTCTTTTTTTTTTTTGTATTTGTTTGCTATCTCATGTATTAGCAAGGGAGCACCACGAACAATTGGAGACATCAACTCTCTAGCTGTCATATATAATGTCCCATATCTATGGTTGCAAGGTGTGGGCTATAAATAGGGTTGTGCAGAGGAGGGTGGATGTGTTGGAAATGAGATGTTTGAGGGCAATTTGTGGTGTGAGGTGGTTTGATTGAGTAAGTAATGAAAGGGTAAGAGAGATGTGTGGTAATGAAAAGAGTGTGGTTGAGAGAGCAGAAGAGGGTGTATTGAAATGGTTTGATCACAGTTGTCCCTCAACCCTACTGAACCTAATAATCTTGCTCTTATTCACATTTACTCTCACCTTTCTCCTTTCATACACTTTTCCAAACTCATTCACCAATTTCTGCAGTTTCTCACTCAAATCAGCCACCAGTGTTGTATCATCAGCAAACAACAACTGACTCACTTCCCAGGGCCTCTCATCCCCAACAGACTGCATACTCACCCCTCTCTTCAACACTCTTGCATTTACCTCCCTGACCATGCCATCCAGTAACAAATGAGACAACCATGGAAATATCACACACCCCTGTCACAGACCGACCTTCACTGTGAACCAATCACTCTCCTTTCTACTCTTACACATGCCTTACTTCCTTAGTAAAAACTTTTCACTGCTTCTAGCAGCATGTCTCCCACACCATATACTCTCAAGACCTTCCACAAAGCATTTCTATCAACCCTATCATATTCCTTCTCCAGTTCTATAGATACCACATACAAATCCACATGTTTTTCTAAGTAATTCTCACACACGTTCCTCAAAGCAAACATCCTCTACCACTTCTGAAACTACACTGTGTTTCCCTAATCTGATGCTCTGTACATGCCTTCACTCTCTCAATCAATATCCTCCTATACAACTTTCCATGAATACTCAACAAACTTATTCTCCTGTAGTTTGAACACTTACCTTTATCCTCTTTGCCTGTGTACAATGGCACTATACATGCATTCCGCCAATCCTCAGGCATTTCACCATAATCCACACATACATTGGATATCCTTACCAACCAATTAATCAATATTTTTTTTTCTTTGTATTTGTTTGCTATCTCATGTATTAGTAAGGGAGCACCACGAACAAATAGAGACATCAACTCTCTAGCTGTCATATATAATGTCCCATATCTATGGTTGCAAGGTGTGGGCTATAAATAGGGTTGTGCAGAGGAGGGTGGATGTGTTGGAAATGAGATGTTTGAAGGCAATTTGTGGTGTGAGGTGGTTTGATTGAGTAAGTAATGAAAGGGTAAGAGAGATGTGTGGTAATGAAAAGAGTGTGGTTGAGAGAGCAGAAGAGGGTGTATTGAAATGGTTTGATCACAGTTGTCCCTCAACCCTACTGAACCTAATAATCTTGCTCTTATTCACATTTACTCTCACCTTTCTCCTTTCGTACACTTTTCCAAGCTCATTCACCAATTTCTGCAGTTTCTCACTCAAATCAGCTACCAGTGTTGTATCATCAGCAAACAACAACTGACTCACTTCCCAGGGCATCTCATCCCCAACAGACTGCATACTCACCCCTCTCTTCAACACTCTTACATTTACCTCCCTAACCATGCCATCCAGTAACAAATGAGACAACCATGGGAATATCACACACCCCTGTCACAGACCGACCTTCACTGCGAACCAATCACTCTCCTTTCTACTCTTACACATGCCTTACTTCCTTAGTAAAAACTTTTCACTGCTTCTAGCAGCATATCTCCCACACCATATACTCTCAAGACCTTCCACAAAGCATTTCTATCAACCCTATGATATTCCTTCTCCAGTTCTATAGATACCACATACAAATCCACATGTTTTTCTAAGTAATTCTCACACACGTTCCTCAAAGCAAACATCCTCTACCACTTCTGAAACTACACTGTGTTTCCCTAATCTGATGCTCTGTACATGCCTTCACTCTCTCAATCAATACCCTTCTATACAATTTTCCAGGAATACTCAACAAACTTATTCTCCTGTAGTTTGAACACTTACCTTTATCCTCTTTGCCTGTGTACAATGGCACTATACATGCATTCCGCCAATCCTCAGGCATTTCACCATAATCCACACATACATTGGATATCCTTACCAACCAATTAATCAATATTCTTTTTTTTTTTTTGTGTTTGTTTGCTATCTCATGTATTAGCCAGGGAGCACCATGAACAAATGGAGACATCAACTCTCTAGCTGTCATATATAATGTCCCATATCTATGGTTGGAAGGCGTGGGCTATAAATAGGGTTGTGCAGAGGAAGGTGGATGTGTTGGAAATGAGATGTTTGAGGGTAATTTGTGGTGTGAGGTGGTTTGATCGAGTAAGTAATGAAAGGGTAAGAGAGATGTGTGGTAATGAAAAGAGTGTGGTTGAGAGAGCAGAGGAGGGTGTATTGAAATGGTTTAATCACATGGAGAGAATGAGTGAGGAAATACTGACAAAGAGCATATATATGTCAGAGGTGGAGGGAACGAGAAGTTGGAGACCAAATTGGAGGTGGAAGGATGGAGTGAGAAAGATTTTGAGCAATCAGGGTCTGAACATGTAGGAGGGTGAAAGGTGTGCAAGGAATAGAGTGAATTGGAACGATGTGGTATACCGGGGTTGACCTGCTGTCAATGGATTGAACCAGGTCATTTGAAGCGTCTGGGGTAAACCATTGAAAGTTTTGTTGGGCCTGGATGTGGAAAGGGAGCTATGGTTTCGGTGCAGTATACATGACAGCTAGAGAGAGTGTGAATGAATGTGGCCTTTGTTGTCTTTTCCTAGTGCTACCTCACACACGTGCAGGGGAAGAGGGTGTCATTTCATGTCTGGTGGGACGGCGACGGGAATGAATAAAGGCAGCAAGTATGAATTATGGACATGTCTGTATATGTATATGTCTGTGTATGTATACATATGTATACATTGAAATGTACAGGTATATATATGTGCATGTGTGGACATGTATGTATATACATGTGTATGTAGGTGCATTGGGCCATTTCTTTCATCTGTTTCCTTGTGCTACCTTGCTAACGCGGGAGACAGCGACAAAGTATAATTAGATGAATAATTATAAATCTACACCCAGGCATCACAGACATTTCTGTGGTTTCCTTTGACTGCTTTACATGCTCTGGCTCAGTCCACTGCCAACACATCATTCCTTGTATACCACATCACCCCTCTTCACTCAATCTTGAGCATGCCTTATGCCTTCCTGCATGCTTTGGCCCAAGCACTCAAAAATATTTTTCACTCAGTCCTCCCACCTTCAGTTTGATCCTCCTCCTCCTCCTCGTCCCCTTCATTTTTGACACTCTTATCTTCTTTATCGACCTTTTCTCACTCATTTTATCCAAATGTTCAGACCATTGCATCACACTCTCTTCAGCCCTCTCAACCAACCACTTCTAATTACACAGCTTTCTCCTACCCTATCATTCCTTACACAATCAACCCTTCTCACACCACATATTTTCCTCAAACATTTTATTTTCAACCTTCTGCAGAATGCTTACTCGTTCCTGTCTCCAAGTTCCTTGAATTCACCTTGCTAACCACAACATACTTAGATAAAATGTATAGCCATGGCTACATTACACACGATATTATTTGGCTTGGACCAGGTGATGTACTTAGATGAGTTCTCTCTATCTGATGGATCAAACATATGGATGATGAATGTGCCTTAACAGTTGGTTCCCCTGAGAGGTTTTGCCATTGATTACTGTACCTTTTGGGCAGAGTTGATTGTGCATCTCATTGTAGGGTCATGGCAAGATTGTAGGCCAAAATATTTTCTTGGGTAAATGAAAATGTAAAATTTTTTTCTTTTATGATCTTCTAAAAATTTTTATCCTTGAACTGTTTAATATCCTAGTGTTTCAAACATAAGGGGCTATTTAAAAGAGTGTTTCAAACACAAGGGTTCTGCCAGGATCCAGTGAATTGGATAGTTCCCTCTACATCTTTGATGGTTTGGATGGATGCCTTTGTGGAATAGGCTTCCATTCCACAGAAGCTTATGAAATGCACACTTTTAAAGTAGAAGCAATGAAAGTCCTTGCATTTCATTGTAAGGGAGCTGTGTGCTCTATGATTCCTCATCTCCTGGAATGGTTTATTTTTCAATGATGATATGAAGAAAAATCCTGACCTTTAATTGATGTTGACTCCATTGGTGTGTCTCCTTGCTGTAAGTTGATACTGGGTTGCTAATCTGTATTTTTGTGAGGTCCAGTGATGAGTAGATTTGCATATGTCCTGATATCGAATGGCAAAAGTTAACCAATTTTATCTCTCATCCTCAATTATCTTAATGAAGCATCTTTTTCTTAATAGATTATGAGATTTGGTGACTTACAGTGCCAAAACTGGGGAACTTCAATTCTAGTAGTTTGTTCAGCATATCAATTCTTTTCAGCTAATGTCTCAAATTTTAAAGAGCCCATTTATAGATCTTGGCTTGAAAGCCTATGTCAAATTTACTCATACTATACAATTTCCTAGACCTTGCATAGTTCAAGTTGTGAGGAGCTGTTATGATGTTGTCCATAGTAGTTATTTATCAACTCAAAACCTTATCATCAATTAGACTGGAACCTTGTAAGATTCAAGTTCATCAGAGTTCAGAATTTATCTTTCGGAGTTCCTTTCTCTCCATATCTTGAATTATTATGATCAGTGTTTTTACAAAAGTGCTTTGGTGTAGTTTTTGGATAAATCTTTTAGGATTGATATGTTGAGTGTTCTCCAGTCCTTTTTTTCAGGGTAAAGATGTCTCTATTTTGCAAATTTGTAAGGGTTATTAAGTCCCAATTTTCTTACATTTAGAAGAGTTTTTTTCAGGCCTTAAGCTCCTCAGTGGTTTATCATGAAACACCTCTCTTGAGAGCCCATGGTATATAAAGAAGAGTTTGAGTGTTACAATACAGTGACTAGACACAAGTACTATTCTCTGTGGCTAGTGAATATTGGATGAATCACAGTGATCTACAAAAATTCTGAGGTGCATCAAGCTTTAATGTCCAGGGTTCTTAAACCTCAAACAGTTGAGGACATTTCTGCCTAGGACCAAGAGATTCGTTTTTGTGAAACCATTTTCCCTATGCCAGTGGCCATGAGTGCAAGATGATAGCCTTCCTGTTGGCCATTCTGAAAACCTTCCCTTGGAGGAATTTATAAAGGAAATATTTGGTTTTCAATGAAACATGTCTGTCACTGATACCTTACTCCATGTGTTGAGGGTTGTTCTGGTATTCCCTAGTGGGGTTGCCTCCAACAGGGCTGAAAAACCCTGTTATGCTGAGATGATTCTGAAAGTAATGATTTTGCTATACTTGGCCTTTTTGACAAAGGGTTTCTTTCACACACCTCCTTCAGGTTGGCATGCTCACATGGCTCTTGGGACAGACTGACTGTGGAAAGAGATATAAGTTTTGAAGCTTAAAAAACTCAAGAACATTTTCCAGGGTGTTTTCTGCCCTCCCCTCCCATCTGTTTCAAAAATATATTTCTCTAACCGACAGTGACCACCATGGGGTGACCTCTGTGTTCCAAGAGTAATGAGCTGCATCTCGACCAATGACCTGGGACGATGACAGCCATCGCTGAGTATTCAGAGGCCAGTACTGGAATGAACTAAGCCTTTAACTACCTAACAGGTGATTAATGAAAGATGAGAAGTGTGTGCCTCACCAGTAAGATAGGGATTAAGAAGTTTTAACCTCTGGAAATCAGAGATATCTCTCACAGCTTGAGGGACACCATCTGGGAGAGAAAGAGTTTTTTATTTTCTTGACATTGGTAGGGAATTTCACAAAGAGAACTGTAGAATTTTGCTATATAGATCAGCAAAACAAAATATAAAAGGAATATTAGAAAGATGGATCAAAGAGTTTTTAACAAAACAGAAAATTAATGGTAAGTGCCAGTAGAACTGTGAATGAAGCTGTTTTGTCAGAAGTGCCTCAAGGATACCTTCAGTATTGCTTATGATAGAAATATCCAAAACAGAAAAGAAGTTGAAGAAAATGTAGTGAGATATGATGCAGATGGCACCAGACTTAGGAAAATGATAGAATTAAAAGACAAAAAGAAGTTGAAAAAGATTTGTGTACGATATGTTTTTTCATACATATTCACCATTTCCCACATTAGCAAGGTAGTGCCAAGAACAGGTAACAACCTGAGAGGAAAAAATCCTCACTTAGCCCCTTTCTCTGTTCCTTCTTTTGGGAAGGAAAACAGGAGGGAAGGAGTTCCAGTCCCCAATCCCATCCCTTTTAATCACCTACTACAACACACAGGGAATACATAGGCGGTAATCTTTCTCTCCTGTCCCCAGCTACAGACTGAGTGTGAACAAATGTGGCCTTTGTTGTCTCTTCCTAGTGCTACCTCGCGCACATGCGGGGGAGGGGGTTGTTATTTCATGTGTGGTGGGGTGGCAGTGGGAATGAATAAGGGAAGACAGTATGAATTATGTACATGTGTATATATGTATATGTCTGTGTGTGTATATATATGTATATGTTGAGTTGTATAGGTATGTATATGTGCGTGTGTGGACGTGTATGTATATACATGTGTATGTGGGTGGGTTGGGCCATTCTTTCGTTTGTTTCCTTGGGCTACCTCGCTAACGTGGGAGACAGCGACAAAGTATAATAAAAAAAATACATATATATATTTTTTTTTTTTTGCTTTGTCGCTGTCTCCCGTGTCTGCGAGGTAGCACAAGGAAACAGACGAAAGAAATGGCCCAACCCACCCCATACACATGTATATACATACGTCCACACACGCAAATATACATACCTACACAGCTTTCCATGGTTCACCCCAGACGCTTCACATGCCCTGATTCAATCCACTGACAGCACGTCAACCGCGGTATACCACATCGATCCAATTCACTCTATTCCTTGCCCTCCTTTCACCCTCCTGCATGTTCAGGCCCCGATCACACAAAATCTTTTTCACTCCATCTTTCCACCTCCAATTTGGTCTCCCACTTCTCCTCATTCCCTCCACCACCGACATATATATCCTCTTGGTCAATCTTTCCTCACTCATTCTCTCCATGTGCCCAACCCATTTCAAAACACCCTCTTCTGCTCTCTCAACCACGCTCTTTTTATTTCCACACATCTCTCTTACCCTTACGTTACTTACTCGATCAAACCACCTCACACCACACATTGTCCTCAGACATCTCATTTCCAGCACATCCATCCTCCTGCGCACATCTCTATCCATAGTCCACGCCTCGCAACCATACAACATTGTTGGAACCACTATTTCTTCAAACATACCCATTTTTGCTTTGCGAGATAATGTTCTCGACTTCCACACATTCTTCAAGGCTCCCAGGATTTTCGCCCCCTCCCCCACCCTATGATCTACTTCCGCTTCCATGGTTCCATCCGCTGCCAGATCCACTCCCAGATATCTAAAACACTTCACTTCCTCCAGTTTTTCTCCATTCAAACTTACCTCCCAATTGACTTGACCCTCAACCCTACTGTACCTAATTACCTTGCTCTTATTCACATTTACTCTTAACTTTCTTCTTTCACACACTTTACCAAACTCAGTCACCAACTTCTGCAGTTTCTCACATGAATCAGCCACCAGTGCTGTATCATCAGCGAACAACAACTGACTCACTTCCCAAGCTCTCTCATCCCCAACAGACTTCATACTTGCCCCTCTTTCCAAAACTCTTGCATTTACCTCCCTAACAACCCCATCCATAAACAAATTAAACAACCATGGAGACATCACACACCCTTGCTGCAAACCTACATTCACTGAGAACCAATCACTTTCCTCTCTTCCTACACATACACATGCCTTACATCCTCGATAAAAACTTTTCACTGCTTCTCACAACTTGCCTCCCACACATATATTCTTAATACCTTCCACAGAGCATCTCTATCAACTCTATCATATGCCTTCTCCAGATCCATAAATGCTACATACAAATCCATTTGCTTTTCTAAGTATTTCTCACATACATTCTTCAAAGCAAACACCTGATCCACACATCCTCTACCACTTCTGAAACCACACTGCTCTTCCCCAATCTGATGCTCTGTACGTACCTTCACCCTCTCAATCAATACCCTCCCATATAATTTCCCAGGAATACTCAACAAACTTATACCTCTGTAATTTGATCACTCACTCTTATCCCCTTTGCCTTTGTACAATGGCAGTATGCACGCATTCCGCCAATCCTCAGGCACCTCACCGTGAGTCATACATACATTAAATAACTTTACCAACCAGTCAATAATACAGTCACCCCCTTTTTTAATAAATTCCACTGCAATACCATCCAGACCTGCTGCCTTGCCGGCTTTCATCTTCCGCAAAGCTTTTACTACCTCTTCTCTGTTTACCAAATCATTTTCCCTAACCCTCTCACTTTGCACACCACCTCGACCAAAACACCCTATATCTGCCACTCTATCATCAAACACATTCAACAGACCTTCAAAATACTCACTCCATCTCCTTCTCACATCACCACTACTTGTTACCACCTCCCCATTTGCACCCTTCACTGAAGTTCCCATTTGCTCCCTTGTCTTATGCACTTTATTTACCTCCTTCTTTTCTAACATCTTTTTATTCTCCCTAAAATTTAATGATATTCTCTCACCCCAACTCTCATTTGCCCTCTTTTTCACCTCTTGCACCTTTCTCTTGACCTCCTGTCTCTTTCTTTTATACATCTCCCACTCAATTGCATTTTTTCCCTGCAAAAATCGTCCAAATGCCTCTCTCTTCTCTTTCACTAATAATCTTACTTCTTCATCCCACCACTCACTACCCTTTCTAATCAACCCACCTCCCACTCTTCTCATGCCACAAGCATCTTTTGCGCAATCCATCACTGATTCCCTAAATACATCCCATTCCTCCCCCACTCCCCTTACTTCCATTGTTCTCACCTTTTTCCATTCTGTACTCAGTCTCTCCTGGTACTTCCTCACACAAGTCTCCTTCCCAAGCTCACTTACTCTCACCACCCTCTTCACCCCAACATTCACTCTTCTTTTCTGATATATATATATATATATCTTTAGGGATAGGGGAGAAAGGATACTTCCCAGGCATTCCCCACGTGTCGTAGAAGGCGACTAAAAGGGATAGGAGCGGGGGGCTAGAAACCCTCCCCTCCTTGTATTTCAACATTCTAAAAGGGGAAACAGAAGAGGGAGTCAGGCGGGGAGTGCTCATCCTCCTCAAAGGCTCAGATTGGGGTGTCTAAATGTGTTGATGTAACCAATCTGAGGAAAAAGGAGAGATAGGTAGTATGTTTGAGGAAAGGAACCTGGATGTTTTGGCTCTGAGAGAAACGAAGCTCTAGGGTAAAGGGGAAGAGTGGTTTGGGAATGTTTTGGGAGTAAAGTTGGGGTTTGTGTGAGGACAAGAGCAAGGGAAGGAGTAGCACTACTCCTGAAACAGGAGTTGTGGGAGTATGTGACAGAGTGTAAGAAAGTAAACTCTAGATTGATATGGGTAAAACTGAAAGCAGATGGAGAGAGATGGGTGATTATTGGTGCCTATGCACCTGGGCATGAGAAGCAAGATCATGAGAGGCAAGTGTTTTGGGAGCAGCTGAGTGAGCGTGTTAGCAGTTTTGATTCACGAGACCAGGCTATAGTGATGGGTGATTTGAATGCAAAGGTGAGTAATGTGGCAGTTGAGGGAATAATTGGTGTACATGGGGTGTTCAGTGTTGTAAATGGAAATAGTGAAGAGCTTGTAGATTTGTTTGCTGAAAAAGGAATACCTGGTTTAAAAAGAGAGATATACATAAGTATACATATGTAAGTGGGAGAGATGACCAGAGAGCGTTATTGGATTATATGTTAATTGATAGGCATCTGGAAGAGAGACTTTTGGATGTTAATGTGCTGAGAGGTGCAACTGGAGGGATGTCTGATCATTATCTTGTGGAGGCGAAGGTCAAGATTTGTAGAGGTTTTCAGAAAAGAAGAGAGAATGTTGGGATGAAGAGAGTGGTGAGAGTAAGTGAGCTTGGGAAGGAGACTTGTGTGAGGAAGTACCAGGAGAGACTGAGAGCAGAATGGAAAAAGGTGAGAGCAAAGGACGTAGGGGGAATGGTGGAGGAATGGGATGTATTTAGGGAAGCAGTGATGGATTGCGCAAAAGATGCTTGTGGCATGAGAAGTGTGAGAGGTGAGCAGATTAGAAAGAGTAGTGAATGGTGGAATGAAGAGGTAAGATTAATAGTGAAAGAGAAGAGAGAGGCATTTGGACAATTTTTGCAGGGAAATAGTGCACATGACTGGGAGATGTATAAAAGAAAGAGGCTGGAGGTCAAGGGAAAGGTGCAAGAAGTGAAAAAGAGGGCGAATGAGAGTTGGGGTGAGAGAGTATCATTAAATTTTAGGGAGAATAAAAAGATGTTTTGGAAGGAGGTAAATAAAGAGCGTAAGACAAGAGAACAAATGGGAACATTGGTGAAGGGGGGTAATGGGGAGGTAATAACAAGTAGTGGTGAAGCGAGAAGATGGAGTGAGTATTTTGAAGGTTTGTTGAATGTGTTAGATGATAGAGTGGCAGGTAAAGGGTGTTTTGGTCGAAGTGGTGTGCGAAGTGAGAGGGTTAGGGAGAATGATTTGGTAAATAGAGAAGAGGTAGTGAAAGCTTTCCGGAAGATGAAAGCTGGCAAGGCAGTGTGTTTGGATGGTATTGCAGTGGAATTTATTAAGAAAGGGGGTGACTGTGTTGTTGACTAGTTGGTAAGGATATTTAATGTATTGATGGCTCATGGTGAAGTGCCTGAGGATTGGCAGAATGCATGCATAGTGCCATTGTACGAAGGCAAAGGGGATAAGAGTGAGTGCTCAAATTACAGAGGTATGCGTTTGTTGAGTATTCCTAGGAAATTATATGGGAGGGTATTGATTGAGAGGGTGAAGGCATGTACAGAGCATCAGATTGGGGAAGAGCAGTGTGGTTTCAGAAGTGGTAGAGGATGTGTGGATCAGGTGTTTGCTTTGAAGAATGTATGTGAGAAATACTTAGAAAAACAGATGGATTTGTATGTAGCATTTATGGATCTGGAGAAGGCATATGATAGAGTTGATAGAGATCTGTGGAAGGTATTAAGAATATATGGTTTGGGAGGCAAGTTGTTAGAAGCAGTGAAAAGTTTTTATCGAGAATGTAAGGCATGTGTATGAGTAGGAAGAGAGAAAGTGATTGGCTCTCAGTGAATGTAGGTTTGCAGCAGGGTGCGTGATGTGTCCATGGTTGTTTAATTTGGTTATGAATGGGGTTGTTAGAGAGGTGAATGCAAGAGTTTTGGAAAGAGGGGCAAGTATGCAGTCTGTTGTGGGTGAGAGTTCTTGAGAAGTAAGTCAGTTGTTGTTTGCTGTTGATACAGCGCTGGTGGCTGATTTGAGCGAGAAACTGCAGAAGCTGGTGACTGAGTTTGGTAAAGTGTATGAAAGAAGAAAGCTGAGAGTAAATGTGAATAAGAGCAATGTTATTAGGTACAGTAGGGTTGATGGACAAGTAGATTGGGAGGTAAGTTTGAATGGAGAAAAACTGGAGGAAGTGAAGTGTTTTAGATATCTGGGAGTGGATTTAGTAGACGATGGAACCATGGATGCAGAATTGAGTCACAGGGTGGGGGAGGGGGCGAAGGTACTGGGAGTGTTGAAGAATGTGTGGAAGGCAAGAACGTTATCTCTGAGAGCAAAAATGGATATGTTTGAAAGAATAGTGGTTCCAACAATGTTATATAGTTGTGAAGCATGGGCTATAGATAGGGTTGTGCAGAGGAGGGTGGATGTGTTGGAAATGAAATGTTTGAGGACAATAAATGGTGTGAAGTAGTTTGATCGGGTAAATAATGAAAGGGTGAGAGAGATGTGTGGTTATAAAAAGAAAGTGGTTGAGAGAGCAGAAGGGGATATATTGAAATGGTTTGGTCACATGGAGAGAATGAGTGAGGAAAGATTGACAAAGATGATATATGTGTCAGAGGTGGAGGGAAGAAGGAGAAGTGGGAGACCAAATTGGAGGTGGAAAGATGGAGTGAAAAAGATTTTGTGTGATCTGGCCCTGAACATACAGGAGGGTGAAAGGCATGGAAGGAATAGAGTGAATTGGAACGATGTGGTATACCGGGGTTGACGTGCTGTCAGTGGATTGAACCAGGGCATGTGAAGCGTCTGGGTTAAACCATGGAAAGTTTTGTGGGGCCCGGATGTGGAAAGGGAGCTGTGGTTTCAGTGCATTACACATGACAACTAGAGACTGAATGTGAACGAATGTGGCCTTTGTTGTCTTTTCCTGGTGCTACCTCGCATGTGCATGCAGGGGGAGGGGACTGCTGTTTCATGTGTGGCAGGGTGGCTATGGGAATTGATGGGGGCAGCAAGTATGTGTACATGTGTATATGTATATGTATATGTCTGTGTGTGTATTTTTTTTTTTTTTTTTTTTTTTTTTGTCGCTGTCTCCCACGTTTGCGAGGTAGCACAAGGAAACAGACGAAAGAAATGGCCCAACCCAACCCCATACACATGCCTTGATTCAATCCACTGACAGCACGTCAACCCCGGTATACCACATCGCTCCAATTCACTCTATTCTTTGCCCTCCTTTCACCCTCCTGCATGTTCAGGCCCCGATCACACAAAATCTTTTTCACTCCATCTTTCCACCTCCAATTTGGTCTCCCTCTTCTCCTCGTTCCCTCCACCTCCGACACATATATCCTCTTGGTCAATCTTTCCTCACTCATTCTCTCCATGTGACCAAACCATTTCAAAACACCCTCTTCTGCTCTCTCAACCACGCTCTTTTTATTTCCACACATCTCTCTTACCCTTACGTTACTTACTCGATCAAACCACCTCACACCACACATTGTCCTCAAACATCTCATTTCCAGCACATCCATCCTCCTGCGCACAACTCTATCCATAGTCCACGCCTCGCAACCATACAACATTGTTGGAACCACTATTCCTTCAAACATACCCATTTTTGCTTTCCGAGATAATGTTCTCGACTTCCACACATTCTTCAAGGCTCCCAGAATTTTCGCCCCCTCCCCCACCCTATGATCCACTTCCGCTTCCATGGTTCCATCCGCTGCCAGATCCACTCCCAGATATCTAAAACACTTCACTTCCTCCAGTTTTTCTCCATTCAAACTCACCTCCCAATTGAATTGACCCTCAACCCTACTGTACCTAATAACCTTGCTCTTATTCACATTTACTCTTAACTTTCTTCTTTCACACACTTTACCAAACTCAGTCACCAGCTTCTGCAGTTTCTCACATGAATCAGCCACCAGCGCTGTATCATCAGCGAACAACAACTGACTCACTTCCCAAGCTCTCTCATCCCCAACAGACTTCATACTTGCCCCTCTTTCCAAAACTCTTGCATTCACCTCCCTAACAACCCCATCCATAAACAAATTAAACAACCATGGAGACATCACACACCCCTGCCGCAAACCTACATTCACTGAGAACCAATCACTTTCCTCTCTTCCTACACGTACACATGCCTTACATCCTCGATAAAAACTTTTCACTGCTTCTAACAACTTGCCTCCCAAACCATATATTCTTAATACCTTCCACAGAGCATCTCTATCAACTCTATCATATGCCTTCTCCAGATCCATAAATGCTACATACAAATCCATTTGCTTTTCTAAGTATTTCTCACATACATTCTTCAAAGCAAACACCTGATCCACACATCCTCTACCACTTCTGAAACCACACTGCTCTTCCCCAATCTGATGCTCTGTACATGCCTTCACCCTCTCAATCAATACCCTCCCACATAATTTCCCAGGAATACTCAACAAACTTATACCTCTGTAATTTGAGCACTCACTCTTATCCCCTTTGCCTTTGTACAATGGCACAATGCATGCATTCCGCCAATCCTCAGGCACCTCACCATGAGTCATACATACATTAAATAACCTTACCAACCAGGTAACAATACAGTCACCCCCTTTTTTAATAAATTCCACTGCAATACCATCCAAACCTGCTGCCTTGCCGGCTTTCATCTTCCGCAAAGCTTTTACTACCTCTTCTCTGTTTACCAACTCATTTTCCCTAACCCTCGCACTTTGCACACCACCTTGACCAAAACACCCTATATCTGCCACTCTATCATCAAACACATTCAACAGACCTTCAAAATACTCACTCCATCTCCTTCTCACATCACCACTACCTCCCCATTTGCTCCCTTCACTGAAGTTCCCATTTGCTCCCTTGTCTTATGCACTTTATTTACCTCCTTCCAGAACATCTTTTTATTCTCCTTAAAATTTAATGATACTCTCTCACCCCAACTCTCATTTGCCCTTTTTTTCACCTCTTGCACCTTTCTCTTGACCTCCTGTCTCTTTCTTTTATACGTCTCCCACTCAATTGCATTTTTTCCCTGCAAAAATCGTCCAAATGCCTCTCTCTTCTCTTTCACTAATACTCTTACTTCTTCATCCCACCACTCACTACCCTTTCTAATCAACCCACCTCCCACTCTTCTCATGCCACAAGCATCTTTTGTGCAATCCATCACTGATTCCCTAAATACATCCCATTCCTCCCCCACTCCCCTTACTTCCATTGTTCTCACCTTTTTCCATTCTGTACTCAGTCTCTCCTGATACTTCCTCACACAAGTCTCCTTCCCAAGCTCACTTACTCTCACCACCCTCTCACCCCAACATTCACTCTTCTTTTCTGAAAAGGAAACCTGGTTTAAAAAGAGAGATATACAAAGTATCCCTATGTAAAGGGGGAAGAGAGGACCAGAGAGCGTTATTGGATTATATGTTAATTGATAGGCTCTGGAAGAGAGACTTTTGGTTGTTAATGTGCTGAAGGTGAAACCCTGGAGGGATGTCTGATCATTATTTTTGTGGAGGCGAAGTCAGATTTGAAGGGGTTTTTCCCAGAAAAGAAAGAGAATGTTGGGAAATGAAGAGAGTGGTGAAGTAATTGATTTGGGGAAGGGACCTTTGTGAGGAAGTACCAGAGAGACTGAGAGCAAAGGAAAAAGGGTGAGAGCAAAGGACGTAGGGGGAATGGTGGAGGAATGGGATGTATTTGGGGAAAGCAGTGATGGATTGCGCAAAAGAGCTTGTGGCATGAGAAGTGTGAGAGGGAGCAGATTAAAAAAGAGTATTGAATGGTGAATGAAGAGGTAAAAATAATAGGAAAGAGAAGAGAGGGGCATTTGGACAATTTTTGCAGGGAAATAGTGCACATGACTGGGAAAGTATAAAAGAAAGAGGCTGGAGTCAAGGGAAAGGTGCAAGAAGTGAAAAAGGGGGCGAATAAAGATTTGGGGGTGAAGAAGTATCAAAAAAATTTTTAGGGAGAATAAAAAGATGTTTTGGAAGGAGGTAAATAAAGACCCGTAAGACAAGAGAACAAATGGGAACATCGGGAAGGGGGGTAATGGGGAGGTAATAACAAGTAGTGGTGAAGCGAGAAGATGGAGTGAGTATTTTGAAGGTTTGTTGAATGTGTTAGATGATAGAGTGGCAGGTAAAGGGTGTTTTGGTCGAAGTGGTGTGCGAAGTGAGAGGGTTAGGGAGAATGATTTGGTAAATAGAGAAGAGGTAGTGAAAGCTTTCCGGAAGATGAAAGCTGGCAAGGCAGTGTGTTTGGATGGTATTGCAGTGGAATTTATTAAGAAAGGGGCTGACTGTGTTGTTGACTAGTTGGTAAGGATATTAAATGTATTGATGGCTCATGGTGAAGTGCCTGAGGATTGGCAGAATGCATGCATAGTGCCATTGTACAAAGGCAAAGGGGATAAAGGTGAGTGCTCAAATTACAGAGGTATGCGTTTGTTGAGTATTCCTAGGAAATTATATGGGAGGGTATTGATTGAGAGGGTGAAGGCATGTACAGAGCATCAGATTGGGGAAGAGCAGTGTGGTTTCAGAAGTGGTAGAGGATGTGTGGATCAGGTGTTTGCTTTGAAGAATGTATGTGAGAAATACTTAGAAAAACAGATGGATTTGTATGTAGCATTTATGGATCTGGAGAAGGCATATGATAGAGTTGATAGAGATCTGTGGAAGGTATTAAGAATATATGGTTTGGGAGGCAAGTTGTTAGAAGCAGTGAAAAGTTTTTATCGAGAATGTAAGGCATGTGTATGAGTAGGAAGAGAGAAAGTGATTGGCTCTCAATGAATGTAGGTTTGCAGCAGGGTGCGTGATGTGTCCATGGTTGTTTAATTTGTTTATGAATGGGGTTGTTAGAGAGGTGAATGCAAGAGTTTTGGAAAGAGGGGCAAGTATGCAGTCTGTTGTGGGTGAGAGTTCTTGAGAAGTAAGTCAGTTGTTGTTTGCTGTTGATACAGCGCTGGTGGCTGATTTGAGCGAGAAACTGCAGAAGCTGGTGACTGAGTTTGGTAAAGTGTATGAAAGAAGAAAGCTGAGAGTAAATGTGAATACGAGCAAGGTTATTAGGTACAGTAGGGTTGATGGACAAGTAGATTGGGAGGTAAGTTTGAATGGAGAAAAACTAGAGGAAGTGAAGTGTTTTAGATATCTGGGAGTGGATTTAGTAGACGATGGAACCATGGATGCAGAATTGAGTCACAGGGTGGGGGAGGGGGCGAAGGTACTGGGAGTGTTGAAGAATGTCTGGAAGGCAAGAACGTTATCTCTGAGAGCAAAAATGGATATGTTTGAAAGAATAGTGGTTCCAACAATGTTATATGGTTGTGAAGCATGGGCTATAGATAGGGTTGTGCAGAGGAGGGTGGATGTGTTGGAAATGAAATGTTTGAGGACAATAAATGGTGTGAAGTAGTTTGATTGGGTAAATAATGAAAGGGTGAGAGAGATGTGTGGTTATAAAAAGAAAGTGGTTGAGAGAGCAGAAGGGGATGTATTGAAATGGTTTGGTCACATGGAGAGAATGAGTGAGGAAAGATTGACAAAGACGATATATGTGTCAGAGGTGGAGGGAAGAAGGAGAAGTGGGAGACCAAATTGGAGGTGGAAAGATGGAGTGAAAAAGATTTTGAGTGATCTGGCCCTGAACATACAGGAGGGTGAAAGGCGTGGAAGGAATAGAGTGAATTGGACCGATGTGGTATAACAGGGTCGATGTGCTGTCGATGGATTGAACCAGGGCATGTGAAGCGTCTGGGTTAAACCATGGAAAGTTTTGTGGGGCCCGGATGTGGAAAGGGAGCTGTGGTTTCAGTGCATTACACATGACAACTAGAGACTGAATGTGAACGAATGTGGCCTTTGTTGTCTTTTCCTGGTGCTACCTCGCATGTGCATGCAGGGGGAGGGGACTGCTGTTTCATGTGTGGCAGGGTGGCTATGGGAATTGATGGGGGCAGCAAGTATGTGTACATGTGTATATGTATATGTATATGTCTGTGTGTGTATTTTTTTTTTTTTTCTTTTTTTTTGTCGCTGTCTCCCACGTTTGCGAGGTAGCGCAAGGAAACAGACGAAAGAAATGGCCCAACCCACCCCCATACACATGCCTTGATTCAATCTACTGACAGCACGTCAACCCCGGTATACCACATCGCTCCAATTCACTCTATTCTTTGCCCTCCTTTCACCCTCCTGCATGTTCAGGCCCCGATCACACAAAATCTTTTTCACTCCATCTTTCCACCTCCAATTTGGTCTCCCTCTTCTCCTCGTTCCCTCCACCTCCGACACATATATCCTCTTGGTCAATCTTTCCTCACTCATTCTCTCCATGTGACCAAACCATTTCAAAACACCCTCTTCTGCTCTCTCAACCACGCTCTTTTTATTTCCACACATCTCTCTTACCCTTACGTTACTTACTCGATCAAACCACCTCACACCACACATTGTCCTCAAACATCTCATTTCCAGCACATCCATCCTCCTGCGCACAACTCTATCCATAGTCCACGCCTCGCAACCATACAACATTGTTGGAACCACTATTCCTTCAAACATACCCATTTTTGCTTTCCGAGATAATGTTCTTGACTTCCACACATTCTTCAAGGCTCCCAGAATTTTCACCCCCTCCCCCACCCTATGATCCACTTCCGCTTCCATGGTTCCATCCGCTGCCAGATCCACTCCCAGATATCTAAAACACTTCACTTCCTCCAGTTTTTCTCCATTCAAACTCACCTCCCAATTGAATTGACCCTCAACCCTACTGTACCTAATAACCTTGCTCTTATTCACATTTACTCTTAACTTTCTTCTTTCACACACTTTACCAAACTCAGTCACCAGCTTCTGCAGTTTCTTACATGAATCAGCCACCAGCGCTGTATCATCAGCAAACAACAACTGACTCACTTCCCAAGCTCTCTCATCCCCAACAGACTTCATACTTGCCCCTCTTTCCAAAACTCTTGCATTCACCTCCCTAACAACCCCATCCATAAACAAATTAAACAACCATGGAGACATCACACACCCCTGCCGCAAACCTACATTCACTGAGAACCAATCACTTTCCTCTCTTCCTACACGTACACATGCCTTACATCCTCGATAAAAACTTTTCACTGCTTCTAACAACTTGCCTCCCAAACCATATATTCTTAATACCTTCCACAGAGCATCTCTATCAACTCTATCATATGCCTTCTCCAGATCCATAAATGCTACATACAAATCCATTTGCTTTTCTAAGTATTTCTCACATACATTCTTCAAAGCAAACACCTGATCCACACATCCTCTACCACTTCTGAAACCACACTGCTCTTCCCCAATCTGATGCTCTGTACATGCCTTCACCCTCTCAATCAATACCCTTCCACATAATTTCTCAGGAATACTCACCAAACTTATACCTCTGTAATTTGAGCACTCACTCTTATCCCCTTTGCCTTTGTACAATGGCACTATGCACGCATTCCGCCAATCCTCAGGCACCTCACCATGAGTCATACATACATTAAATAACCTTACCAACCAGTCAACAATACAGTCACCCCCTTTTTTAATAAATTCCACTGCAATACCATCCAAACCTGCTGCCTTGCCGGCTTTCATCTTCCGCAAAGCTTTTACTACCTCTTCTCTGTTTACCAACTCATTTTCCCTAACCCTCGCACTTTTCACACCACCTCGACCAAAACACCCTATATCTGCCACTCTATCATCAAACACATTCAACAGACCTTCAAAATACTCACTCCATCTCCTTCTCACATCACCACTACTTGTTATCACCTCCCCATTTGCGCCCTTCACTGAAGTTCCCATTTGCTCCCTTGTCTTACGCACTTTATTTACCTCCTTCCAGAACATCTTTTTATTCTCCCTAAAATTTAATGATATTCTCTCACCCTAACTCTCATTTGCCCTTTTTTTCACCTCTTGCACCTTTCTCTTGACCTCCTGTCTCTTTCTTTTATACGTCTCCCACTCAATTGCATTTTTTCCCTGCAAAAATCGTCCAAATGCCTCTCTCTTCTCTTTCACTAATACTCTCACTTCTTCATCCCACCACTCACTACCCTTTCTAATCAACCCACCTCCCACTCTTCTCATGCCACAAGCATCTTTTGTGCAATCCATCACTGATTCCCTAAATACATCCCATTCCTCCCCCACTCCCCTTACTTCCATTGTTCTCACCTTTTTCCATTCTGTACTCAGTCTCTCCTGGTACTTCCTCACACAAGTCTCCTTCCCAAGCTCACTTATCTCACCACCTTCTTCACCCCAACATTCACTCTTCTTTTCTGAAAACCCATACAAATCTTCACCTTAGCCTCCACAAGATAATGATCAGACATCCCTCCAGTTGCACCTCTCAGCACATTAACATCCAAAAGTCTCTCTTTCGCGTGCCTGTCAATTAACACGTAATTCAATAACGCTCTCTGGCCATCTCTCCTACTTACATAAGTATACTTATGTATATCTCGCTTTTTAAACCAGGTATTCCCAATCATCAGTCCTTTTTCAGCACATAAATCTACAAGCTCTTCACCATTTCCATTTACAACACTGAACACCCCATGTATACCAATTATTCCCTCAACTGCCACATTACTCACCTTTGCATTCAAATCACCCAACACTATAACCCGGTCTCGTGCATCAAAACCACTAACACACTCATTCAGCTGCTCCCAAAACACTTGCCTCTCATGATCTTTCTTCTCATGCCCAGGTGCATATGCACCAATAATCACCCATCTCTCTCCATCAACTTTCAGTTTTACCCATATTAATCGAGAATTTACTTTCTTACATTCTATCACATACTTCCACAACTCCTGTTTCAGGAGTACTGCTACTCCTTCCCTTGCTCTTGTCCTCTCACTAACCCCTGACTTTACTCCCAAGACATTCCCAAACCACTCTTCCCCTTTACCCTTGAGCTTCGTTTCACTCAGAGCCAAAACATCCAGGTTCCTTTCCTCAAACATACTACCTATCTCTCCTTTTTTCACATCTTGGTTACATCCACACACATTTAGGCACCCCAATCTGAGCCTTCGAGGAGGATGAGCACTCCCCGCGTGACTCCTTCTTCTGTTTCCCATTTTAGAAAGTTAAAAAAATACAAGGAGGGGAGGATTTCTGGCCCCCCCGCTCCCGTCCCCTCTAGTCGCTTTCTACAACACGCGAGGAATGCGTGGGAAGTATTCTTTCACCCCTATCCCCAGGGATAATATATATATATAATATATATATACATATATACATACATACACACACACACCCACATATACACACACACACACACATACATATATATACATGTGAAAAATGTAAGAAACAATTTAGAAAACTGAAACTTCTAGCCACTGTGTGTGTATATGTATGTATATATTGAAATGTTTCCCATTTTTTAGAAAGTTAAAAATACAAGGAGGGGAGGATTTCTGGCCCCCCGCTCCCGTCCCCTCTAGTCGCCTTCTACGACACGTGAGGAATGCTTGGGAAGTATTCTTTCACCCCTATCCCCAGGGATAATTTATATATATACATACACACACACATACACACACACACATATATATATATATATATATATATATATATATATATATATATATATATATATATATATATATATATATATATATATATTTTTTTTTTTTTTTTTTATACTTTGTCGCTGTCTCCCGCGTTTGCGAGGTAGCGCAAGGAAACAGACGAAAGAAATGGCCCAACCCCCCCCCATACACATGTACATACACACGTCCACACACGCAAATATACATACCTACACAGCTTTCCATGGTTTACCCCAGACGCTTCACATGCCCCGACTCAATCCACTGACAGCACGTCAACCCCTGTATACCACATCGCTCCAATTCACTCTATTCCTTGCCCTCCTTTCACCCTCCTGCATGTTCAGGCCCCGATCACACAAAATCTTTTTCACTCCATCTTTCCACCTCCAATTTGGTCTCCCTCTTCTCCTCGTTCCCTCCACCTCCGACACATATATCCTCTTGGTCAATCTTTCCTCACTCATTCTCTCCATGTGCCCAAACCATTTCAAAACACCCTCTTCTGCTCTCTCAACCACGCTCTTTTTTTTCCACACATCTCTCTTACCCTTACGTTACTTACTCGATCAAACCACCTCACACCACACATTGTCCTCAAACATCTCATTTCCAGCATGTCCATCCTCCTGCGCACAACTCTATCCATAGCCCACGCCTCGCAACCATACAACATTGTTGGAACCACTATTCCTTCAAACATACCCATTTTTGCTTTCCGAGATAATGTTCTCGACTTCCACACATTTTTCAAGGCTCCCAAAATTTTCGCCCCCTCCCCCACCCTATGATCCACCTCCGCTTCCATGGTTCCATCCGCTGAGAGATCCACTCCCAGATATCTAAAACACTTCACTTCCTCCAGTTTTTCTCCATTCAAACTCACCTCCCAATTGACTTGACCCTCAACCCTACTGTACCTAATAACCTTGCTCTTATTCACATTTACTCTTAACTTTCTTCTTCCACACACTTTACCAAACTCAGTCACCAGCTTCTGCAGTTTCTCACATGAATCAGCCACCAGCGCTGTATCATCAGCGAACAACAACTGATTCACTTCCCAAGCTCTCTCATCCCCAACAGACTTCATACTTGCCCCTCTTTCCAGGACTCTTGCATTTACCTCCCTAACAACCCCATCCATAAACAAATTAAACAACCATATATATATATATATATATATATATATATATATATATATATATATATATATATATATATATATATATATATATATATATATATACACATATGAAAAATGTAAGAAATAATTTAGAAAACTGAAACTTCTAGCTTGAAATGAACTGAAAAAACGAATGTCACATAATGGTTCAGCCTCTGGCTATGGAAAAGGGAAATGTATAATTTATTTACACAAACGTCAGTAGTAGTTTTCATCAATTTAACCACTGTATCCTACTGCCTGGACCATTTCTCTTAACATGAAACTGGAATATTGGCTTATGATATTTGTCAATTGTCTTCATTACACAAAGTACAACCATATCTTGGATACATGAGGGTAGGTAGTTGGTCATCCGCCATAATAAAGCCTTGACAGACCAAAAAGTTTATCTGGACCTCAACTTTTCCAGTGCATTCATGAAAAACGCCTTTTTGCTTTCCATCTCTATCACTTTGAAAAAATGCTCCCTTTGTTCACATTTCAATGAAAGAATAAGCTTCAATGTCTAAGCTACATTCTTTTCCAATTTCACTATTTTCTTGTCAGAGCACCATGGAGAGAATGAGTGAGGAAAGATTGATCAAGAGGATATATGTGTCGGAGGTGGAGGGAACGAGGAGAAGTGGGAGACCAAATTGGAGGTGGAAAGATGGAGTGAAAAAGATTTTGAGTGATCGGGGCCTGAACATGCAGGAGGGTGAAAGGCGGGCAAGGAATAGAGTGAATTGGATCGATGTGGTATACCGGGGTTGATGTGCTGTCAGTGGATTGAATCAGGGCATGTGAAGCGTCTGG
Source organism: Panulirus ornatus (assembly GCF_036320965.1). NCBI lineage: Eukaryota > Metazoa > Arthropoda > Malacostraca > Decapoda > Palinuridae > Panulirus > Panulirus ornatus. The sequence continues at coordinate 20,606,494 of NC_092228.1, forward strand.
GGTAAACCATGGAAAGTTGTGTGGGGCCTGGATGTGGAAAGGGAGCTGTGGTTTCGGGCATTATTGCATGACAGCTAGAGACTGAGTGTGAACGAATGGGGCCTTTGTTATCTTTTCCTAGCGCTACCTCGCACACATGAGGGGGGAGGGGGGTGGTATTCCATGTGTGGCGAGGTGGCGATGGGAATGAATAGAGGCAGACAGTGTGAATTGTGTGCATGGGTATATATGTATGTGTCTGTGTGTGTATATATATGTGTACATTGAGATGTATAGGTATGTATGTTTGCGTGTGTGGACGTGTGTGTATATACATTGTGTATGGGGGTGGGTTGGGCCATTTCTTTCTTCTGTTTCCTTGCGCTACCTCGCAAATCCGGGAGACAGCGACAAAGCAAATAATAAAATATTGAAATGTATAGGTATGTATATATTGAAATGTATAGGTATGCGTGTGTGGACGTGTATGTATATACATGTGTATGTGGGTAGGTTGGGCCATTCTTTCTTCTGTTTCCTTGCACTACCTTGTAAACACGGGAGACAGCGAGTAAGTATGATAATAATAATGATAATATATATTATTTTTTTTATTATACATCCTCTTTTTGTTTCCATACATCTCTCATACCCTTACATTACTTTCTCGATCAAACCACCTCACACTGCATATTGCCCTCGAACATTTCATTTCACCAAATCCAGCCTCCTCCGTACCACCCTATCTATAGCCCATGCCTTGCAACCATATAACATATAACATTGTTGGAACTACTGCTCCTTCAAACATACCCTATTTGCTCTCTGGGATAATGTTCTCTCCTTTCATACATTCTTCATTGTTCACAGAACCTTCACCCCCTCTGCTACCCTGTGACTCACTTCCGCTTCCTTGATTCCATCCGCTACTTCACTTTCTCCAATATTTTTCAATTCAAACTTACATCCTAATTAACATGTCCTTCAACCATATTGGAAAGGAGACTTGTATGAAGAAATACCTGGAGAATTCGAGTGCAGAATGGCAAAAAATTAGAGAGAATGAAGTGAGGGGAGTGGGTGAGGAATGGGAAGTATTTAGGAAAGTAGTGATGGCATGTGTAAGAGATGCATGTGGCATGCAAAAGATGGGAGGTGGGATGAAGATGTAAAGTTGCTTGTGAAAGAGAAAAAAGAGGCATTTGCATGGTACTTACAAGGAAAGAATGCAAATTGGTAGATGTATAAGAGAGAGTGGCAGTGGTCAAGAGAAAGGTGTAAGGGTTGAAAAAGTGGGCAAATGAGAGTTGGGGTGAGAGACTATCATTAAATTTTAAGGAGAATAAAGAGATTTTTTTTGAAGGAGGTAAATAATGAGTGAAAGACAAGAGAACAAATGGGAACATCAGTAAAGGGGCCAAAGGGGAAAGTGATAACAGGTAGAGATGGAGTATTTTGAAGGATTGTTGAATGTGTCTGATGATAGAATATCAGATGTTGGGTGTTTTGGTTGGGGTGGTGTGCAAAGTTAGAGAGTCAGGGAGAGTGGTTTGATAAAGAGGGAAGAGGTGGTAAAAGCCTTGCAGAAGATGAAATCCAGCAAGGCAGCAGTAGTGGATAGTATTGCAGTTGAATTTGTTAAGAAAGGGGGTGACTGTGCAGTTGATTGGTTAGTAAGGATATTCACTGTATGTATGGATCATGGTGAAGTGCCTGAGGTTTGGCTGAATACATGTATAGTGCCACTGTACAAAGGCAGAGGGATTAAAGGTAAGTGTTCAAACTACAGACATGAGTTTGTTGAGTAACCTGGAAAATTGTATAGGAGGGTATTGATTGAGAGGTTGAAGGCATGTACAGATTGGGGAGGAGTGTGGTTTCAGATGTGGTCGAAGGATGTGTGAATCAGGTGTTTACTTTGATGCATATATGAAAAATACTTACAAAAACATGGATATGTATGTGGCATTTATGGATCTGCAGAAGGCATATTATAGGGTTGATAGAGGTGCTTTGTGAAAGGTCTTAAGAATGTATGGTGTGGGAGGTAAGTTGCTAAAAGTACTGAGAAGCTTTTGAGAGAGGTGAAAGGCATATGCATAAATAGGAAGAGAGGAGAGTCATTGGTTCCCAGTGAAGGTCGATCTGTGGCAGGGATGTGTGATGTCACCATGGTTGTTTAATTTGTTTATGGATGGGGTGGTTAGGGAGGCAAATGCAAGTGTTTTGAACAGAGGGGTGAGTATGCAGTCTGTTAGGGTTGAGAGGGCCTGGAGTCAGTTATTGTTTGCCGATGTTACAGCACTGGTGGCTGATTCAAGTGAGAAGCTGCAGAAGTTGGTGACTGAGTTTGGAAAAGTGTGCAAAAGGAGAAAATTGAAAGTAAATGTGAATAGGATCTAGATTATTAGGCTCAACAGGTTTGAGGGACAAGTTAGTTGGGATGTAAGTTTGAATGGAGAAAAATTGGAGAAAGTGAAGTGTTTAAGATATCTGGAAATGGACTTGGCAGCTAACAATATTTTATGGTTGCAAGGCATGGGCTGTAGGTAGGGTTGTACAGAGGAGGGTGATGTGTTGGAAATGAAATGTTTGAGGACAATATGTGGTGTGAGGTGGTTTGATCGAGTAAGTAATGAAAGGGTATGAGAGATGTGTGGTAATAGGATGCGTGCAGTTGAGAGAACAGAAGAGGGTGTGTTGAAATGGTTTGGACATATGAAGAGAATGAGTGAGGAAAGGTTGACAAAGAGGATATATGTGTCAGAGGTGGAGGGAACAAGAGAAGCAGGACATGGAAGGATGGAGCGAAAAAGATTTTGAGTGATTGGGGCCTGAACATGCAGGAGGATGAGAGCCACATACAGAATAAAGTGAACTGGAATGATGTGGTAGACTGGGGTTGACATTCTGTCAATGGACTGAACCAGGGCATGTGAAATGTCTGACGTAAACTGTGAAAAGGTCTGTGGGGCCTGTAGATAGGGAGGTGTGATTTTGGTGCATTACACATGACAGCTAGAGACTGGTGTCAGCGCATGTGGCCTTTTTTTTTTCATCTCTTTCCTGGCTCTACCTTGCCAATGGTGATGCTGTTTCCTGTGTGCTGGGTGTGGCAATGGATGGGGTGAGCAAGTACAAGGCAACTAAAGGAGGCAGGGGGGCTGGAAACTCTCCCCTCCTTGTATTTCAATTTCTAAAAGGGGGGAAACAGAAGAAGGAGTCAAGTGGGGAGTGCTTATTCACCTCAAAGGCTCAGATTGGGATGTCTGAATGTGTGTGGATGCAACCAAGACAAGAAAAAAGGAGAGCTAGGTAGTATGTTTGGGAAAGAAATCTGGATGTTCTGCCTTTGAGATGTATAGGTATGTATATGTGCGCGTATGGACGTGTATGTATATACATGTGTATGTGGGTGGGTTGAGCCATTCTTTCATCTGTTTCCTTGTGCCACCTCGCTAATGCGTAAGACAGCAACAAAGTATAATAAATAATTAATATCTTTTTTTTCTTTTCATACTATTCGCCATTTCCTGCATTAGCATAAGGAAACTGACAAAAGAATGGCCCAACCCACCCACATACACATGTACATAAATACACGTCCACACACGCAAATGTACATACCTATACATCTCAACGTATACATATATATACACACACAGACATATACATATATACACATGTACATAATTCATACTGTCTGCCTTTATTCATTCCCATCACCACCCCACTGTGCATGAAATATCAACCCCCTCCCCCCCTCATGTGGACGAGGTAGCTCTAGGAAAAGACGACAAAGGCCACTTCCGTTCACACTCAGTCTCTAGCTGTCATGTAATAATGCACCAAAACCACAGCTCCCTTTCCACATCCAGGCCCCACAGAACTTTCCATGGTTTACCCCAGATGCTTCACATGCCCTGGTTCAATCTATTGACAGCATGTCGACCCTGGTATACCACATTGTTCCAATTCACTCTATTCCTTGCACCCCTTTCACCCTTCTGCATGTTCAGGCCCCGATCACTCAAAATCTTTTTCACTCCATCTTTCCACCTCCAATTTGGTCTCCTACTTCTCCTCGTTCCTTCCACCTCTGACACATATATCGTCTTTGTCAATCTTTCCTCACTCATTCTCTCCATGTGACCAAACCATTTCAAAACACCCTCTTCTGCTCTCTCAACTACACTTCTTTTATTACCACACATCTCTCTTATCCTATTATTTCTTACTCAATCAGACCACCTGGCACCACATATTGTCCTCAGACATCTCATTTCCAGCACATCCACACTCCTTCGCACAACTCTCTCTATAGCCCATGCCTCGCAACCATATAACGTTGTTAGAACCACTATTCCTTCAAACATACCCATTTTTGCATTCTTAGATAATGTTCTCGACTTCCACACATTCTTCAACGCTCCCAGAACTTTTGCCCCCTCCCCACCCTATGACTCACTTCCGCTTCCATGGTTCCATCCACTGCCAAATCCACTCCCAGATATCTAAAACACTTCACTTCCTCCAGTTTTTCTCCATTCAAACTTACCTCCCAATCGACTTGTCCCTCAACCCTACTGTACCTAATAACCTTGCTCTTATTCACATTTACTCTCAGCTTTCTTTTTTCACACACTTTATCAAACTCAGTCACCAGCTTCTGCAGTTTCTCACACGAATCAGCCACCAGCGCTGTATCATCAGCGAACAACAACTGACTCACTTCCCAAGCTCTCTCATCCACAAGTGACTGCATACTTGGCCCTCTTTCCAAAACTCTTGCATTCACCTCCCTAACAACCCCATCCATAAACAAATTAAACAACTATGGAGACATCACACACCCCTGCCGCAAACCTACATTCACTGAGAACCAATCACTTTCCTCTCTTCCTACACGTACACATGCCTTACATCCTCGATAAAAACTTTTCACTGTTTCTAACAACTTGCCTCCCACACCATATATTCTTAATACCTTCCACAGAGCATCTCTATCAACTCTATCATATGCCTTCTCCAGATCCATAAATGCTACATACAAATCCATTTGCTTTTCTAAGTATTTCTCACATACATTCTTCAAAGCAAACACCTGATCCACACATCCTCCACCACTTCTGAAACCACACTGCTCTTCCCCAATCTGATGCTCTGTACATGCCTTCACCCTCTCAATCAATACCCTCCCATATAATTTCCCAGGAATACTCAACAAACTTATACCTCTGTAATTTGAGCACTCACTTTAATCCCATTTGCCTTTGCATAATGGCACTATGCAAGCATTCCGCCAATCCTCAGGCACCTCAACATTAGTCATACATACATTAAATAATCTTACCAACCTGTCAACAGTACAGTCTCCCCCTTTTTTAATAAATTCCACTGCAGTACCATCCAAACCTGCTGCCTTGCCGGCTTTCATCTTCTGTAAAGCTTTTACTACCTCTTCTCTGTTTACCAAATCATTTTCCCTAACCCTCTCACTTTGCACACCACCTCGACCAAAACACCCTATATCTGCCACTCTATCATCAAACACATTCAACAAACCTTCAAAATACTCACACCATCTCCTTCTCACATCACCACTACTTGTTATCACCTCCTCATTAGACCCCTTCACTGATGTTCCCATTTGCTCTCTCGTCTTACGCACTTTATTTACCTCATTCCAAAACATCTTTTTATTCTCCCTAAAATTTAATGAAACTCTCTCACCCCAACTCTCATTTGCCCTCTTTTTCACCTCTTGCACCTTTCTCTTGACCTCATGCCTCTTTCTTTTATACTTCTCCCACTCATTTGCATTTTTTCCCTGCAAAAATTGTCCAAATGCCTCTCTCTTCTCTTTCACTAATAATCTTACTTCTTCATCCCACCATTTACTACCCTTTCTAATCTGCCCACCTCCCACGCTTCTCATGCCACAAGCATCTTTTGCACAAGCCATCACTGCTTCCCTAAATACATCCCATTCCTCCCACACTCCACTTACGTCCTTTGTTCTCACCTTTTTCCATTCTGTACTCAGTCTCTCTTGGTACTTCCTCACACAAGTCTTCTTCCCAAGCTCACTTACAATTACCACTCTTTTCACCCTAACATTCTCTCTTCTTTTCTGAAAACCTCTACAAATCTTCACTTTTGCCTCCACAGGATAATGATCAGACATCCCTCCAGTTGCACCTCTCAGCACATTAACATCCAAAAGTCTCCCTTTCGCGCACCTGTCAGTTAACACGTAATCCAATAATGCTCTCTGGCCATCTCTCGTACTTACATACGTATATATATATGTATATGTATCTATATTTTCACATCCAGGCCCCACAGACCTTTCCATGGTTTACCCCAGGTGCTTCACATGCCCTGGTTGAATCCACTGACAGCACATTGACCCCAGTATACCACATCATTCCAATTCACTCTATTCCTTGCACACCTGTCACCCTTCTGTATGTTTAGGCCTTGATCACTGAAAATCTTCTTCACTCCATCCTTCCATCTCCAATTTGGTCTCCCACTTCTTGTTCCCTCCACTTCTGACACATATATCGTCTTTGTCAATCTTTCCTCACTTATTTTCTCCATATGTCCAAACCTCTTCAAACACCCTCTTCTGCTCTCTCAAGCTTGCTCTTTTTTCAACTCATCTCTCTTACACTTTTATTACTTACTTGACCAAATCACCTCACACCACATATTGTCCTCAAACATTTTATTTCCAAGACATCCATTCTCCTCCGTACAACCATACGACCATATCTATATCCCATGCCTTGCAACCATATAAAATTGTTGGAACTGCTATTCCTTCAAACATACTTATTTTTGCTCCCCGAGATAATGTTCTTTCCTTCCACAGTTTCTTCATTGTTCCCAGAACCTTCACCCCCTCCCCCAGCCTGTGACTCACTTTCACTTCTATGGTTCCATTCGCTGCTAAGTCCACTCCCAGATATCTAAATCACTTCACTTAATCCAATTTTTCTCCATTTTTAACTTACATCCCAACAAATTTGTCCCTCAGCCCTACTGAACCTAATAACCTTGCTCTTATTCACATTTACTGTCAACTTTCTCTTTTCACGCACTTTTCCAAACTCCGTCACCAACTTCTGCAGTTTCTCACTCGAATCAGCCACCAGTGTTGTATCATCGGCATAGAGCAGGTGACTCACTTCCAGGCCCTCTCATCCCCAACAGACTGCATACTTGCCCACCTCTCCAAGACTCCTGCACTTACCTCCCTAACCACCCCATAGGCCACTCTAGAATCACTAACCTTGAAGATCTCTGGCAGGGATAGAAAGAAACTCAAAATCTTAGAATTTCCAAAATCAGAACCCGAATTTTCAAAGAAAAATTGTTAGGGTCTGAATCAATAAACATAAAATATGGAGATACTCAAACATGTTCCTCATATCCCTGGCATTGCAAGATCTGAGACCTGTATGTGTGAATTCCAAATCCTAGAGCTTTAATGAAGGTTCCTAAAACAAAATAGAATTGGTTTTATAAAACCTGATACATCAGCCGAGGAGAATAATAAGCTGCAAATGTGTGCATCATCCACCTTGAGCCTTAAGTCACTAATTCCATAATCCAGATAGTTGGAGAAAGGTCTCATTAGGAGATTAATGGAGAAGAGATGAATTTTGCTAACGGTTGCAGTTCATGATGAGAAAGAATATTCTGAGAAATTGTTCCACATTGAAGCACAGAATCTAATTAATTGATATTATAACTTTAATCAGTAGCAGGGAAAAATGGATTCCTTTGGAGGTAGTTTTTGATGAGACTGTGCTCCTTTCATCTATTGACAGAGGTACTACTTCACTAGAGGTGACTTTTCAGTCACAGTATAGCTTCATGCAAGTGAAATCACTTAACACCATGAACCTGATAAAACAGGTTAACAACATACTATTGTCCTGTGTCAAGGAGACCCACCAAGAGAGCAGCCCCTAAGTGTTTTTCTTCCTATTATAATTGTAGAAGTCTGGTTAACATGTCGCTACTATCAAAAATATGTACATATGTCTTTTGTGGAATGGAAGCCCTTACTATCGAGGCAAACCAACAAGTGAGTAGAGGGAACTACTTGATTCACAGACCCATGATAGAAACTCTTATGTTCCAGGGCCCAAGTCATCAAGATGATCCTAGAGAGGGGTCCTCTTAAGGTCTAATGAAAGGAAACAGAAAGGCTTGCTAACTCAATTTTTCCCCTAACAGTCTCACCCTGATCCTGCATTGAGTTGTACTGTTAACTTTCTAAAAGAGTTCTTTAATCAGTGTCAAAACCTCTCTTGTGTACCATCTGTGAAGGCACATTAGTGATCAGACTATTCATTTCCATAAGACAGAAAGAACCTGGCTAGGTCATCAGCTAATCATGCCAAGTGAATTCATGGTTGTAAAAGAAAGGCCTGTGGGTGAAATAAAACTTGCTTTGAAAGGTATGTCTGTTATCAAGTAGCATTTATGCATTTCTCTATTAATCACAGCAGTTAGAAAATACTTTAGTGAAAGTAAGACTTTTTCTTTTAAAAGATATTCTGGAAAGAACTGGTAAGGTTGATATTTATCATAACTCAAAGGGTACTGTTGAATTGTCATGTAGGTTTCAAGAGAACCAGAATAGGGTTTTATGAGAACCAGAATAGGTTCTCATTCTAGGATGTGTTGTATATGCCAGTATGTGCACCTAAGCAAACTCTGTTGCCTAATCATATGGATTGGCAGACACTCCATACAACAGAAGGCCATATATGGAATTTCTTTCTGTATATTTCCTCTGTAAGGGTCCTGTACACTGAAAAGCTCCATAGGAATGAAAATCAAAATAACAAGCTTGCATGAAAGGGGATAGGAAAAGGTAAACACATAAACTATGCAAACATTGGACCAGACAGCAAACCCTGTTTACATATCTCTTGTTATGCAAATGAAATACAACTCAGACAAAAGCACTTATCCATGTCTGAATAGGATAAGTCAGTCTAAAAGAAGCTGTCAGTCATAACTTATGCGATGTCATCCTAGTTGTAGGACATAATGAGGTGCATCATGGCCATTGAGCTGGGGACAAGGACATTATTGCTGATTGTGGGTTTTAGCTTGTCAGAGGTGGACCTGAGCTGAGCCATGCCATTAACTATATGGCAGGTGGTTAATGAAGACAGAATTGAGAAGTTTGTAATCCCCAGAGATCTGATGCATCTCTCTCATGGCTTGCAGAATAAATAGACCAAACCAATACTTACCTATAATGAGAATTGCCTTGATGGCATTCCTAGCACATAGTGCTCACCACGTCTTTCATAATAGATAATGATATTTCTTTCTGCTGCCACCTGCATTTATTTATTTATTTGCTTTGTCGCTGTCTCCCGCATTAGCGAGATAGCACAAGGAAACAGACGAAAGAATGGCCCAACCCACCCACATACACATGTATATACATACACATCCACACACGCAAATATTCATATACATCTCAATGTATACATATATATATACACACAGACATATACATATATACACATGTACATGATTCATACTATCTGCCCTTATTCATTCCCATCGCCACCCTACCACACATGGAATAACAACCCCCTCCCCCCTCATGTGTGTGAGGTAGCGCTAAGAAAAGACAACAAAGGCCACATTTGTTCACACTCAGTCTCTAGCTGTCATGTAATAATGCACTGAAACCACAGCTCCCTTTCCACATCCAGGCCCCACAGAACTTTCCATGGTTTACCCCAGACGCTTCACATGCCCTGGTCCAATCCATTGACAGCACGTCAACCCCAATATACCACATCGTTCCAATTCACTCTATTCCTTGCACGCCTTTCACCCTCCTGCATGTTCAGGCCCCGATCACTCAAAATCTTTTTCACTCCATCTTTCCACCTCCAATTTGGTCTCCCACTTCTCCTTGTTCCCTCCACCTCTGACACATATATCCTCTTGGTCAATCTTTCCTCACTCATTCTCTCCATGTGACCAAAACATTTCAATATATCTACTTCTGCTCTCACAACCACACCCTTTTTATTACCACACATCTCTCTTACCCTATTATTACTTACTCAATCAAACCACCTCACACCACATATTGTCCTCAAACATCTCATTTCCGGCACATCCACCCTCCTGCGCACAACTCTATCCATAGCCCATGCCTCACAACCATACAACATTGTTGGAACCACTATTCCTTCAAACATACCCATTTTTACTTTCCAAGATAATGATCTCGATTTCCAAACATTCTTCAAGCCTCCCAGAAGTTTCGCCCCCTCCCCCACCCTGTGACTCACTTCCGCTTCCATTGTTCCATCCACTGCCAAATCCACTCCCAGATATCTAAAACACTTCACTTCCTCCAATTTTTCTCCATTCAAACTTACCTCCTAATTGACTTGCCCCTCAACCCTACTGTACCTAATAACCTTGCTTTTATTCATATTTACTCTCAACTTTCTTCTTTCACACACTTTACCAAACTCAGTCACCAGCTTCTGCAGTTTCTCACATGAATCAGCCACCAGTGCTGTATCATCAGCGAACAACAACTGACTCACTTCCCAAGCTCTCTCATCCACAACAGACTGCACACTTGCCCCTCTTTCCAAAACTCTTGCATTCACCTCCCTAACAACCTCATCCATAATCAAATTAAACAACCATGGAGACATCACACACCCCTACCACAAACCTACATTCACTGAGAACCAATCACTTTCCTCTCTTCCTACACGTACATATGCCTTACATCCTCAATAAAAACTTTTCACTGCTTCTAACAACTTGCCTCCCACACCATATATTCTTAATACCTTCCACAGAGCATCTCTATCAACTCTATCATATGCCTTCTCCAGATCCATAAATGCTACATACAAATCCATTTGTTTTTCTAAGTATTTCTCACATACATTCTTCAAAGCAAACACCTGATCCACACATCCTCCACCACATGTGAAACCACACTGCTCTTCCTCAATCTGATGCTCTGTACATACCTTCACCCTCTCAATCAATACCCTCCCATATAATTTCCCAGGAATATTCAACAAACTTATACCTCTGTAATTTGAGCACTCACTCTTATCCCCTTTGCCTTTGTACAATGGCACTGTGCATGCATTCCGCCAATCCTCAGGCACCTCACCATGAATCATACATACATTAAATAACCTTACCAACCAGTCAACAATACAGTCACCCCCTTTTTTGATAATCTCCACTGCAATACCATCCAAACCCGCTGCCTTGCCGGCTTTCATCTTGCGCAAAGCTTTCACTATCTCTTCTCTGTTTACCAAATCATTTTTGGCTTATCACTTATTTCATCCACATATCAAGTTTTAAATGTTTCTGTAGTTGTTCCATCCATTTTTCTTATTTTTCATGGTAGTATACTGAATAGTTGTTCCAGCTTCTTGAGCAGTCTCTTATACATTTTTGTCTGATTTATTTTTCATATATTCTCTGTCATTCTTGTAGATCTGATAACTCTGTATCTTCCATGATGAAATGCTTTCAGTGTACCACATCATTCCAATTTTCTATATTATGTACACACCTTTCACCCTCCTGCGTATTCAGACCCCAATTGCCCTTAATCTTTTTCACTCCATCCTTCTATTTCCAGTTTGGTCTCCTGCTTCTCCTTGTTCCCTCACTTTCTAATAAAGATTTTTTCTTTGTCAACCTTTTCCCGCTCATTCTCTCCATATGTCCAGAATACTTCACCACATCCTCTTCTGCTCTCTCAACCACACTTGTTTTATTTCCATACATCTCTCTTACCCTTTCATTACTTACTTGATCAAACCTCAAGCCACCATACAACACATATTGTCCTCAAATATTTAATTCCCAACACATCCACCTTCCTCTGTGCAACCCTATCTACAGCACATGCCTCGCAACCATATAGTATTGTCGGAACTACTATTCCTTCAAACATACCTACCCATTTTTGCCCTCCAAGATAACATGCTCGCTTTGCACACATTCTTCATTGCTTCCAAAACCTTCACCCCCTCCACCACCCCATGACTCACTTCCACTTCAATGGTTCCATTTGCTGTCAAGTCCATTCCCATATATCTACAATGCTTTACTTTCTTCAATTTTTCTCCATTCAAACTTACATCCCAACTAATTTTTCCCTCAACCCTGCTGCACTTAATAACCTTGCTTTTATTCACAGTTACTCTCAACTTTCTTCTTTCACACACTTTTCCAAATTCAGTCACCACCTTCTGCAGTTTCTCACTCGAATCAACCACCATTGCCATATTATCAGCGAACAACAACTGACTCACTTCCCAGGGCCTCTCATCTCCAACAGACAGCATACTCACTCCTCTCTCCAAGACTCTTGCATTTACCTCCTTCCCCACCCCATCCATAAACAAATTCAGCAACCATGGTGACATCACACACCACTGCTGCAGACCGACCTTCACTTGGAACCATTCACTCTCCTCTCTACTTACTCGTACACATACCTTACAATCTTGATAAAAACTTTTCACTCCTTCTAGCTGCCTACCTCCCAAACCATATATTCTTGAGACCTTCCACACAACAACTCTATCAGTCCAATCATATGCCTTCTGCAGATCTACAAATACCACATACAAATCCAACTGTTTTTTTAAGTATTTCTCACATACATTTTTCAATGCAATCACCTGATCCACACATCCTCTACCACTTCTGAAACCACATTGCTCCTCCCCAATCTGATACTCTGTACATGCCTTCACCCTCTCAGTCAATATCCTCCCACACAATTTTCCAGGTATGCTCACCAAACTTAAGCCTGTGTAATATGAACAGTTACCTTTATCCCATTTGCCTTTTTACGATGGCACTATACATGTATTCCACTAATCCTCAGGTGCTTCACCAGGCTCCATACATACACTGAATATCTTTACCAACCAATCAACAACACAGTCACCCCCTTTCTTAGTAAATTGAACTGTAGTGCCATCGACTCCTGCCGCCTTGCCAGATTTCATCTTCCATAGGGCTTTCACCACTTGTTCTTTCACCTCCAAACTACTCTCCCTGACTCTCTCACTTCACATACCACCATGACCAAAATACCCTACATCTCCCACTCTATCATCAAACACATCTAACAATCCTACAGAATACTCACTTCTCTCCTCACTTCATCACTGCCTATTATCACTTCCCCTCCCCCTCACTGATGTTCCCTCTTGTTCTCTTGTCTTTTGCACATTATTTACCTTCATCCAAAACATCTTTTTATCCTCCCTAAAGTTTAATGATACTGTCTCGCCCCAACTTTCATTTGCTCTCTCTTTCAACCCATGCACCTTCCTCTTGACCTCCTGCCACTTTCTCTTATACGTCTTCCAATTATTTGCCCTCATTCACTGTAAGTACTGCCCAAATGCTTATTTTTTCTCTTTCACAAGCAACTTTACTTCTTCATCCCAACACTCACTACCCTTTCTAATCTGCCTGCCTATCACCTTTTGCTTGCCACATGCATCTCTTGCACATGCCATCACTTCTTTCCTAAACACTTCCCATTCCTCACCCACTTCCCTCACATCATTTGTTCTCACCTTATGCCATTCTTCACTCAATCTCCCCTAGTATTTCTACACACAAGTATCCTTTCCAAGCTCATTTACCTTAACCACTGTCTTCTTCCTAACACTGTCTCCTCTTTTTCGAAAGCTTCTGCAGGTCTTTCTTCTCGCATCCACAAGATAGTCATCAGACATTCCACCAGGTTTCCCTCTCAGAACATTTACATTCAGAAGTGTCTCTTTTACACACATATCAGTTGATATGTAATCTACTAATGCCTGTTGACCATCTCTCCTACCCACATACGTATACTTGTGTATATCTCTCTTCTATCTATCTATCTATGATGTTGATTCCCTCCGGGGACTCCCATCAAGGGATGGCCATGGCAAAAGAGTTTTCATTAATCCCTGTCCATAAATGCCTTCCTTGCATACACCATTCCACGCACTCTTCCACCATTTCTCTTGCTGCAGTATTCCCCCTCCTTATTTGCCAGTGTCACAGGTGGTCTTCCTCTCACACCAACCCCTTTGATTGGACTATCATACACTTTCCTTGTAAACTCCCAGTCTTGCATTCTTTATATATATATATATATATATATATATATATATATATATATATATATATATATATATATATATATATTCTTTTTCTTTCAAACTATTCGCCATTTCCCGCATTAGCGAGGTAGCGTTAAGAACAGAGGAGTGGGCCTTTGAGGGAATACCCTCACCTGGCCCAATTCTCTGTTCCTTCTTTTGGAAAATTAAAAAAAAACAAGAGGGGAGGATTTCCAGCCCCCCGCTCCCATATATATATATATATATATATATATATATATATATATATATATATAAAGGGGAAGTAAATGTTTATAGTTGTGTTACTGGAGTGATAGTTTTCATACATTGTGCTTTGACAAGAAAATAGTGAAATTGGAAAAAATGTAGCTTAGACATTGAAGCTTATTGATACAGTTGTCAAATTGATGAGAACTACTATTGACGTTTGTGTAAATAAATTATACATTTTCCTTTTTCCATAGCCAGAGGTTGAACCATTATGTGACATCCATTTTTTCATTTCATTTCAAGCTAGAAGTTTCAGTTTTCTAAATTGTTTCGTACATTTTTCGTATGTATATATATGTATGTGTGTGTGTGTGTATATGTGCGTATGTATGTGTGTGTGTGTGTATGTGTATATATATATATATATATATATATATATATATATATATATATATATATATTATCCCTGGGGATAGGGGTGAAAGAATACTTCCCACGCATTCCTCGCGTGTCGTAGAAAGCGACTAGAGGGGACGGGAGCGGGGGGCCAGAAATCCTCCCCTCCTTGTATTTTTTTTAACTTTCTAAAATGGGAAACAGAAGAAGGAGTCATGCGGGGAGTGCTCATCCTCCTCGAAGGCTCAGATTGGGGTGCCTAAATGTGTGTGGATGTAACCAAGATGTGAAAAAAGGAGAGATAGGTAGTATGTTTGAGGAAAGGAACCTGGATGTTTTGGCTCTGAGTGAAACGAAGCTCAAGGGTAAAGGGGAAGAGTGGTTTGGGAATGTCTTGGGAGTAAAGTCAGGGGTTAGTGAGAAGACAAGAGCAAGGGAAGGAGTAGCAATACTCCTGAAACAGGAGTTGTGGGAGTATGTGATAGAATGTAAGAAAGTAAATTCTCGATTAATATGGGTAAAACTGAAAGTTGATGGCGAGAGATGGGTGATTATTGGTGCATATGCACCTGGGCATGAGAAGAAAGATCATGAGAGGCAAGTGTATTGGGAGCAGCTGAATGAGTGTGTTAGTGGTTTTGATGCACGAGACCAGGTTATAGTGATGGGTGATTTGAATGCAAAGGTGAGTAATGTGGCAGTTGAGGGAATAATTGGTATACATGGGGTGTTCAGTGTTGTAAATGGAAATGGTGAAGAGCTTGTAGATTTATGTGCTGAAAAAGGACTGATGATTGGGAATACCTGGTTTAAAAAGCGAGATATACATAAGTATACTTATGTAAGTAGGAGAGATGGCCAGAGAGCGTTATTGGATTACGTGTTAATTGACAGGCGCGCGAAAGAGAGACTTTTGGATGGTAATGTGCTGAGAGGTGCAACTGGAGGGATGTCTGATCATTATCTTGTGGAGGCTAAGGTGAAGATTTGTATGGGTTTTCAGAAAAGAAGAGTGAATGTTGGGGTGAAGAGGGTGGTGAGAGTAAGTGAGCTTGGGAAGGAGACTTGTGTGAGGAAGTTCCAGGAGAGACTGAGTACAGAATGGATGTATAAAAGAAAGAGACAGGAGGGCAAGAGAAAGGTGCAAGAGGTGAAAAAAAGGGCAAATGAGAGTTGGGGTGAGAGAGTATCATTAAATTTTAGGGAGAATAAAAAGATGTTCTGGAAGGAGGTAAATAAAGTGCATAAGACAAGGGAGCAAATGGGAACTTCAGTGAAGGGCGCAAATGGGGAGGTGATAACAAGTAGTGGTGATGTGAGAAGGAGATGGAGTGAGTATTTTGAAGGTTTGTTGAATGTGTTTGATGATAGAGTGGCAGATATAGGGTGTTTTGGTCGAGGTGGTGTGCAAAGTGAGAGGGTTAGGGAAAATGATTTGGTAAACAGAGAAGAGGTAGTAAAAGCTTTGCGGATGATGAAAGCCGGCAAGGCAGCACGTTTGGATGGTAGTGAAGTGGAATTTATTAAAAAAGGGGGTGACTGTATTATTGACTGGTTGGTAAGGTTATTTAATGTATGTATGACTCATGGTGAAGTGCCTGAGGATTGGCGGAATGCGTGCATAGTGCCATTGTACAAAGGCAAAGGGGATAAGAGTGAGTGCTCAAATTACAGAGGTATAAGTTTGTTGAGTATTCCTGGTAAATTATATGGGAGGGTATTGATTGAGAGGGTGAAGGCATGTACAGAGCATCAGATTGGGGAAGAGCAGTGTGGTTTCAGAAGTGGTAGAGGATGTGTGGATCAGGTGTTTGCTTTGAAGAAGGTATGTGAGAAATACTTAGAAAAACAAATGGATTTGTATGTAGCATTTATGGATCTGGAGAAGGCATATGATAGAGTTGATAGAGATGCTCTGTGGAAGGTATTAAGAATATATGGTGTGGGAGGCAAGTTGTTAGAAGCAGTGAAAAGTTTTTATCAAGGATGTAAGGCATGTGTACGTGTAGGAAGAGAGGAAAGTGATTGGTTCTCAGTGAATGTAGGTTTGCAGCAGGGGTGTGTGATGTCTCCATGGTTGTTTAATTTGTTTATGGATGGGGTTGTTAGGGAGGTGAATGCAAGAGTTTTGGAAAGAGGGGCAAGTATGAAGTCTGTTGGGGATGAGAGAGCTTGGGAAGTGAGTCAGTTGTTGTTCGCTGATGATACAGTGCTGGTGGCTGATTCATGTGAGAAACTGCAGAAGCTGGTGACTGAGTTTGGTAGAGTGTGTGAAAGAAGAAAGTTAAGAGTAGATGTGAATAAAAGCAATGTAATTAGGTACAGTAGGGTTGAGGGTCAAGTCAATTGGAAGGTAAGTTTGAATGGAGAAAAACTGGAGGAAGTAAAGTGTTTTAGACATCTGGGAGTGTATCTGGCAGCGGATGGAACCATGGAAGCGGAAGTGGATCATAGGGTGGGGGAGGGGGTGAAAATCCTGGGAGCCTTGAAGAATGTGTGGAAGTCGAGAACATTATCTCGGAAAGCAAAAATGGGTATGTTTGAAGGAATAGTGGTTCCAACAATGTTGTATGGTTGCGAGGCGTAGGCTATGGATAGAGTTGTGCGCAGGAGGATGGATGTGCTGGAAATGAGATGTTTGAGGACAATGTGTGGTGTCAGGTGGTTTGATCGAGTAAGTAACGTAAGGGTAAGAGAGATGTGTGGAAATAAAAAGAGCGTGGTTGAGAGAGCAGAAGAGGGTGTTTTGAAATAGTTTGGGCACATGGAGAGAATGAGTGAGGAAAGATTGACCAAGAGGATATATGTGTCAGAGGTGGTGGGAACGAGGAGAAGTGGGAGACCAAATTGGAGGTGGAAAGATGGAGTGAAAAAGATTTTGTGTGATCGGGGCCTGAACATGCAGGAGGGTGAAAGGAGGGCAAGGAATAGAGTGAATTGGATCGATGTGGTATACCGGGGTTGACGTGCTGTCAGTGGATTGAATCAGGGTATGTGAAGCGTCTGGAGTAAACCATGGAAAGCTGTGTAGGTATGTATTTGCGTGTGTGGACGTATGTATATACATGTGTATGGGGGTGAGTTGGGCCATTTCTTTCGTCTGTTTCCTTGCGCTATATATATATATATATATATATATATATATATATATATATATATATATTTTTATGTTGAAGGCTCCAGTCATGGACAAAACTCGACATCAAGGGCCAGGTCTTAATTGAAATATTGAGAGAATTTTGAAATGAAAAAAGAAAAGACTAGGGAAAGTATTTATGAATTTTTGAGATAGTGAAAAGCCTGTCTTTTGAAGTGGGCTAGGTCATAGTTCTTGGGAAAGACATGAGAGGGTAGAGAGTTCCAGTGCTTCGATGTGTAGGAAAAGAAGCAGGCATCAAAAAGGCCCACCCTTGAGTTGCTAATGGCCACACAATAATCATGTGACACAGCAGCTTGCTGAGTATTGCATGGTCTAGCTAGTGGTGTGGGCACACAAGTAGCCAGCTCTTGGGAGCAAAAACCAGAGTAATACCTAAAGAAGAGGGAAAGTGAACCAGCATTGTAGTGTAGGGCAAGGGGGTCAAGTTTGGAAGTTAGCCTGGGACAGTTTATAAGGCATATCACTTTTGACTTAGCTCTGTCAAGTAAGGATGCAGAGCTAGAACCACCTCAAATGTGAGAGCAGTACTTCAAACATGGATGAATAAATCCCTTATATAAACGGAGCAACCGTTCTGAAGAGAAATTTGACATCTAAAAACAGGACACCCAGTTTCTTAGTGGCAGACTGTACTGTGGGGTTTCCAGAAAGTGTGGATGTTACAGTAATGCCAAGTATGTTCACTGAATCAAGAGGTGGAATAACAGAACCATCAAAGGAGAGAAGAGAGTTGTGAGAAGTTTTCATTAGAGAGATTGGTAGAAACTGGGTCTTTGAGGCATTAAACTTAACAAGATTTTGTATACCCCAATGAGATTTCCTTTCTAAGTTTATTGATGAAGCTGTGTCAAGTGATTGAAGAGGGATCAGAATTGAAGGATGTTCAGTCTTCAGCATATGAGTGCATTGAATTATCTGTGGAGAGGAAATCATTGAAAAAGGAAGAAAAAGTGTAGGGGACAGGACAGAACCATGAGGGACACAACTGCTGTTGCAGAAAAGGGGGTAGAATCTGAGAGAAACAGCTATAGTACTGTCAGAGCAGAAAAGTGATGGGAGGGTAGAATGACAGAAGTTGTTAGAGATGCCCTTAGCTAAAGACCAGAAAGACCTATCAGTGGATGACAAGGATAGGCTATTGCACTTTCTTTGAATAAAAGAACACTTTACCTCACAAATAACATGCTTGCAGTGATAAAAGCTGAATGGGAGCCAGAGGAAGGAGAGTTTTTCCAAGCCTGATATGTCTGATTTCTTGCCTGAGCTGGCCTCAGAACAGTAACAGTTTAACCATAGATTGGATGAAGAGGTCATCTTGGAGGAAGAGGGGTTAAATGCTCTCATTCCTGCAAGATTAACCTCTGCTATGCATTTGGCAGAGAAAGAAGCATAACCATATCAGAGAAAGTAATTTACCCAAGGAAGGTCAGAAAAAAAGTTACATAAGTTATTCCAGTCTGCTTTGTTGAGGTGCCAATATTTATGCTTAGAGGGGGCTGTTGGAGGGGTAGGTGCCGTTAGAATAGATACTTTTATGAACCAAATGGGGGCAAGATTGTGTATTTACTGTGGGCTGGACTGGAGGTGAAAAGCAAATCCAGAATATTAGGAGTGGTCACAGCAGTTGGGAATATGGGTAGAGTGGGAGATGATTTGCTCTAAATCATTGAGAATGGAGAACGCGAGGGCTTTTGTCCCTCCCCCATCTGAATGGGAGGAACTTTACCATTCCCTAAGGTGAACATTGAAATCCCCAAGGTAGAGGATCTTGCCTTGTGGGTGAGAGGATGTCAGTCTCATGGCAGGAGTTTAGATACTTGAAGATGGATATAACATTCATAGAATTAAAAGAGCAATAGGCAAAACAGAGGAAAAGTGTGGAAGTAGGGAGACAGACCTTGAGCTACATAACATCAAAGTTTGGAGACTAAAGGTTCTTGAGGCATGCAACAGGTGTGTTGATGTTGGAATAAGCAGAAACACCATCTTTGTACTGGAATCATGAGTGGAGTTATAGTTAGATGTGAAAAAGGGACTAGTGAAAACATCACCAGACAACTGTGTCTCAGATAGAAGTAAGATATTAGGAGATGTACCAGACAGATGGTGTTCAGCTGAGGAGAGGTTACTAGAGTCCACAAATGTTGGTATAGCAAATAGAAAAAGAGGAAGTTCTCACAGAGAGGGAAAGGTCATGGGAGGGGCCGATACTACTACTGCCAGAGCCCTCCCTCTCATTAGCAGTAGAGTCAGGCAGAAACCTGGAGATTCTTAGCACCCCATGATGCTGGGGACTAGGGGGCCATAGATTTGACAGACTTTGTCATGGTGATACTTATATGTGTTTGAGTGGACAGGAATTGGCAAAAGTACTTATGTGAAAAAAGGTAATAATGATCAGCAAAGTTTGAGTAGGTGCATGGTGTTTGTAAGAAGATAGTAGGACTAACCCGGTAGTCCCATCTTGATGAGACAGAAAGTAAGACCAGCAATCCTCACATGGTGTGTGCAAGATGATTCCTGGCACCACTTTGGCACTCCTCAGTCAGGATGGTAGTTCCACCCTGGATAGCTCTTGTCAACAACTTACTACCTAATGGATTACTCCAAGGGTAAATAAGAAAATCCTTGAATTACCATAGCCTCCCTTTCACTGGTGGCAGAGTCATACCATAAAGTGTAGTCAGAGTATGCCTTAAATTTACAGGGGTCATGGGATGGGCCATTACTCTACTACCTGAACCCTCTTCGCTGGCAACAGAGTCATACTGGGTAAATATATGCATATATGTGTGTGCGTGTGTGTGTGTATTTGTGTCTGCATAACTCATCATGATTTACCAAATCTTAGGCATCTCCACTGCAGAACCCAAGTGTTTTAGAGGTGAAACCAATGTTAGTGACATAGTAAGCTGCCTGAGGATTGGGAAATGTATGTATAGTGCCACTGAATAAAGGTAAGAACAAGTGCAGTGTTCAAATTATAGAAGCATAAGGATGACAGTTTTAACCCCTCTAACACATGGGGGAATATAAGGTGTAGGAATTAAGCTGCTAGAAGCAGTGAGAATTTTTATCAAGGGTGTAAAGGCATGGGTACGAGTAGGAGGAGAGGAGAGTGAATGGTTTCCAGTGTAGGTCGGTCTGCAGTGGTGGTGTGTGATGTTACCATGATTGTTTAATTCATTTATGAATGGCGTGGTGAAGGAGGTAAATGCAAGAGTTCTGGAGAGTGGGGCAAGTATGCAGTCTGTTGAAATGAGAGAGGCCTAAACCACCTCAGGTATTATGTTTCACCCATTCTACCACTCCATAATTTGTATTCCCTGCCATACCACATTTCTCATACACCCCTTCATTTCTTTCTTCATTCCATCTACTCACACTAGATGCTCTTCTCAAATGGCTCATTTCCACAGCTTGGATTCTTGGTCTCTGTAACTCATTTCATGTCTATATTTCGGCTGTATAGGTCAGGTTTAGGGGGACTATGCTGTCTCTTAATCCTCTCTTCCTCTCCATACTTTCACCTCTATCCTTCATTATTCTATTAAGGGACCCAATGGATCTTCTACCCTATATTGCTCTCTCCCTTATCTCTCCTTCCTTATCACCACACTTACCTAAGACAGTGCCTAGATACTTAAATTCTCTCTCTTCTTCCAGTGTTTTTCCCCCAATATCCAAAGCACAATTTAGTACACTTTCTTCTTTCACTCTATCTGGTTTTACAAAATCTAAACTTTCACTGTGTTTCCTTTCAAACACCATTATGTTACTTTTACTTGCATTTACCTTCAATTGCCTACACCTAAACACATCATAAGACACACTTACAACCTTCTGCAACTCCTCTTCAGCAAACAGCTCAATATCATCTGCAGAAAGGCTTCCCATTAGCCACCATATCTCACCGTCACACTCTATCACTGCAACCCTTTTCCCAAGTTTTGCTTTCATCTCTCTTATAACTCCATCCCTACGTATATATTAAAAAGCCACGGTGACATCACACAACCCTGTCTCACATGTACATGTATCCCAAAACCTTCATTCATCTCTCCATCCACTCACGTGCATTTGCTCCTAGAAGGCTTTCACACCATCCAACAGTTGTTCTCTTACACCATATATCCTTAACATATCCCATAAAGCATTGCACTTGACTCTCTCATATGCTTTCTCCAGATCCATGAAAGCTGCATACAACTTGTTACTTTTTGCTAAGGACCTTTCCATGGTCATCTTTACTACAAAAATCTGATCTACACATCCCCTACCTTTCCTAAAACCCCCTTGCTCTTCACTTATTCTGCATTCAGTCACTTCCATCACTCTATCAATTAATATTCTTGCTTACACTTTTCCTGGTATACCTAACAGACTTATTCCCCCATAATTGCTACATACATCCTTAGCACTTTTTCCTTTGAGTAAAGGAACAATAATAGCTTTCACCTAATCCTCAGGAAAAACCTGCTTTTTCCATGCTAAATTACACATAAGATGCACCCTTTCTATCACACATTCTCCTCCATACTTCAGCATTTCAGCTGTATCCCATCCACTCCACGTGCCTTTCCTACCTTCAGTCTCGTTATTGCCCTTCTCCCCTCACTTTTTGATACAGGCCCTTGCACTTGTATCCTCTTCCTAACGCCCTCTATGCATGTAACAACTGCTGCCTCCCCTTCTACTTTCATCACTTCTTCAAAATACTCTGTCCACCATCCTTTCACTTCCTCCTTTTGATTCACCAACCCCCCTTCCTTACTTCTCACATTAACATTTCCACTCTTACATCCTTTTCTTTTCTTTTTCACCTCCTTCCGGTATAGTTTCTCATTATCCTAAAACTTTTCACTTAACTTTCTTCCAAAGTCTTCATGTACTCTTTCTTTGCTTTCCTCTATTAGCTTCTTAACTTTCTGCCTACATATTTCTTCTCTCCTTTGCTGAGCTTCCAATGGCACATTGCTATCAAGCAATTTACCATATGCCTTTTTCTTCTCTTTCACAGCATTTCTAATATCTTCTGTCCACCATGCATTGCCCTTTTTCTTTCCATTTCTCACTACCTTGTATCCAACTACAATTCTGCAACCTTTAATAGTGTTTCTCTAAACACTTTAAACACTTCATTCACACATGACTGGATTCCTACATTCACTGCACTTCCGTCTAAGGTTTCAGTTACCTTCCTTTCATGCTCCTCGCATATTTTCTGATTCATCTTCTTGCTTGCCAACACTTTTACCTCTCCTCTCCTTTTGTCCTTACACCATGCCTCCACTTATGATTAGAGTCTCTTAAGAATCCTTCCATTTAGCATGGTCTTTTTCAGTCTTGCATCCACTGCCATACTGTCAATCAAAGCCTTTTGCTCTTCTCTTCCATCATTCCTCATCTATGTATATCTGTGGATCATCATGTGCTGAAAGGTGTTTGCAAGGAATAAACACCTCTCAGCACAAATATGCACAAGATAACTTCCACTCTCATTTATTCAGGCATTCCCCATTTACCAACTATCTCACCAATTTCATCACATCACACTCGCATTCATATCACCCAGAACGACCACGTTTCTAACATTCTCTAAAACATTTATACAGTCATTCAAATTCTCTTTTTTTTAAACCAGTTATTTCCAATCACCAGTCTTTTTTCAGCACACAACTCCCCAAGCTCTCCACCATTTCCATTTGTAACACTGAATACACCATGTGCACCAAGTGTACTGTTAACTGCCAGTTACTTACCTTCTCATTTAAATCATCCAGTACTAATACCCTGTCTCTTGCACCAGAACTGCTGACCCACTCACTCAGCTGTTCCCAAAGCACTTGCCTTTCATGATCATTCTTCTCATGGCCAGGTGCATATGCACCAGTAATCACCTGTCTCTTGCCATCCACTTTCAGTTTTCCCTACATCAATCTAGAATTTACTTCCTTACAATATCACATGCTCCCACAACTCTTGCTTCAGAAGTAGTGCTACTCCTTCCTTGGCTCTTGTCCTCCCACCAACTCCTGACTATACTCCATTCTTCCCCTTTACCCTTGAGCTTCATTTCACTCAGAGCCAGAACATCCAGGTTTCTTTTCTCAAACATACTACCTATGCCTCCTTTCTTCTCATCTTGGTTACATCCACACACATTCCGACACCCCAATCTGAACCTTCGAGAAGGATGAGCACTCCTTGCTTGCCTCCTTCTTCTGTTTCCTCTTTTAGAAATTGAAATACAAGAAGGGGAGAGTTTCCAGCCCCCCACTCCCGCCCCTTTTAGTTGCCTTGTACAACACGTGGGGAATACAGAGGTAGAATTCTTTCTCCCTTACCTGTATCCTCCATGGTGAAATGCTTTCAGTTTTTGTCATATATTGATTATCATATATCTCTCTTTTCCTCTTTAGGCATTATTGTTTACAGTCTCATGCAGTAAACCCTCAATTTGACAGACTGATATGGAGAAAGGGGGGTGTCCGTTAATGTCAAAAGTCCATTAAATCAAATGTAACCTATAAGGCATTTTTTGATAATATATACAGTAATACAATATACAGTTCACCCACTTTCTTTTAACTCCTTCATCATTTGATGCCATTTTGAATTGTAAGGATTGCAGAATTATTTAATAATAAAGTCACATTTCTTTATACAACCAGACCGCATGATAGCTTGAGGCAGACTAAGACCAAAACAAAGCAAGTATACCCCAAGCTACCAAAAACAAATGTGTTATGAAATGGGCATGGTGTGGCGTTTGATGAGATTTTCAATTTTCTTTTTTATCTCTTAGATTATTAGTAATTATTGTATTATTATTCACCCACTCCATTAGATCCAAAATCCGTTATATTGGGGTTTGTTAAATCAAGAGTTTACTGTAGTTCTTATGTTCCATCCCCTCAATTATGCATGTGAAGTTCTTTTGAGTTCTTGCTGATTTGTTTATGTTTCATTGAAGACCTTGTATTTCAACAATACTCAATTTTGCTTGTATATAGTTTTCTGTTACTTTTTGAGAAAATTTCTCAGAATCATATTACTCATTACTTGGCTCATTAGTGTTACTTTTTTCTTTTTTGATATGTTCTCCAAATTCTAGTTTTTCCTCTATGAAGATACCCAGATTGTTTACATTTCCCTCATTTCATATCACTTTCTATGTTGGGTCTGTACAGAGTCACCAATGTGTTCGTACTTCATAACTTATTTACTCGGATTCATCTTTATTAAATTCAATTAGGTTCATTTCTGCCTATTTGTATATTGAGTCTAGATCATTGTGCATTTCCATTTGATCAGCTTCTGATACAATCATTTTGCTTATTCTGGTCCCATTAGTAAAACTCCTTACTCCTTTTTCTTTTACTTCTCTGACGGTGTCTAATATCATTATATTGTGAAGAATTGAAGACAACACCATCCAACATGGTCCAAACTCTCTGGTAGTTAAAAAATCACTAATCCACTTTCCTGTCTTACTCTTAAAGTTATGTTTAGGGCCTTCCCCTGTAAAGTTCTGTGGTTTACTAGGTCAGATGCCTGTGCAAAATCTAGAAAAACTACCCATTCTTTTTCCTTGTATTAAACTTTCTTACGGATCATTGTAATGGATTAATATTTGGGTTTGAATACTTTTTTTTCTGGTACACACCCACATCGGCCTTTGTTTATGCATTTTCTCTTGATAAGACATTCCAATATATAGCCTTTTATCATTTTTGCAAAGACTTTTATTACATATGATGTTATGCTAACTGGTCTATACTTCCTATGTATTCTTTGTGCATTAGTCAAGTGTATGCCATAGTTTTAATGTCTCAGTTTTGTTTTATTTTTTGTCCTGATTTTGCATTGTGAGTAGCGTCATTGGTTTTGCTATTACAGTTTTTGTCCTGAGGAAGATGGATGGGATTCCATCTGGTTCCAGAAGTGATTGATTGCTCAGATTATAACATCATCCGATATCTCAGTATCTATGAGTGTATTTTTCTCATGTTAGATAAGCACTTCATTGTATAATTTCTTGTATTTTGTGCTGAAAA